>NW_024377333.1:0-15138 GCF_016835505.1 Polypterus senegalus
GAAAAATGAGCCTCTATATCCAGTCATTAATCAGGGTACATGAAGGGGATGAACTGCTAGAATTAATTATAGTTTGGACCGGTCTCATAACACAGAGGAACTAGAAGAAGAAGTGCAAAGCAGAAATTTTCGTGAGACTGTGCTCTTTGTATTTTGGACTAGCCAACCCAGCGTAGCATACGCTCCATAATCAGCGCTTTTGAATGATTTTTAAGCACAGAGGAAAAAAATAAACATTTGAAAAATCCGTAATTTAATAAACCACAAAAGAATAACATTGCAACAATACGCTACGAACCAACATACAATTGTCCGTGACTGAAAACCGGAGGAGCTGTCGCGCTTCAAAGCGAAGACGGGTTGAGAGCGCGCTTCAGTATGCACTGCCCGCTTATGTCCCGCCCCAACCCTACCTGAGTCGCTTCGTCTGTGTACAGTCCACACGCACCTGTGAGTAGCGTTGACTGTTAATTTTCCAAACACCGCCTCAGTCGGTTTCCACGTTAATTTTCATCGTTCTTTGCGTTCAGCTGCTTTTATATATAATCCACCAAGTCACCGACAGGGGTTTTACAAAGGGTAGGGGACGTAATCAGTGCGGCGTACGGCCGCGTACTGGAATTTCTGGTCGTGGGAACAATTGCAACCACGGTCTCCATCACGATGAGGGTTCAGCGGCTTACCTCGCCTCCGCGCAGGGTAGACACACGTTGATCCATTCAGTGTTGCAGCGTGCAGTACCGGACATACAAGTGCATCACAGACCTGTTAATGCTCAATCTCACGTGGCTGAAAGCCACTTGTCCCTCTTAAGAATTTGGGCGCCGACCGCTGTTGGATCATGTAACTGTTGGCAGGGAGTCTCGTTCGTTTCGGAAATAACCAGCTAAATCGCTCCACCAACTAAGAACTGCCATGCCACCACCCACAGAATGAGAATCGATCAATCTGTCTATCCTTTCCGTGTCCAGGCGGGTTAGGTTTCCTGTGTTGAGTCAAATGAGCGAAAGGCTCCACACCTGGTGGTGCCCTTCCGTCAATTCCTTTAAGTTTCAGCTTTGTAACTCCATACTCCCCTGAACCCAAAGACTTTGTTACCGGTTGGCTGCCCTGTTGCGGGGCCTGCATTGGTGAAGCAGGTGAGATGATATTGAAACAGAGGCACAGGGCTTATTGGTTTTAAGACTGCTTCCTTCATTGGGTTTTAACCAATGCCGAACGAACCAACACAATCGTCCGTGTGGCGTGGAGGTGGAACAGGAGGAGAGAAGGACATCCACTCCACTCCCTCCGTCATGCTAGTCTGCTGATTTCTCATTCAGTATACACTACCTGCTCATGTGCCCACCTCCAGCTCGTCACTCAGTCGTTGTCGTCTTTGTACAGTCCAGATGCACCTGTGACTCGTAGACTTTTCATTGCTCTGTCGGTTTTGGCTGCCTTTCTATATATAATCCACCAAGACACCCGACCACGGTAGTAGCGAGGTGGGAGGGGTGTACCTAAGTGCAGGAGCATCTAAGAAGACGCATGTTTGTGTGGATGCAAATTGCTGTATGTAGCGTGTAAAACAGTTTGCTATAGGTCACGCGGTGCGTCGTCATAACGAAAACTCATTTTTAAAGACTGCTTACTTCATTGTGTTCTAACCTCAGTTGTAAAGGAATGTTTTAAGGATCCCATGGGATACCCCTGCAAAACCGTTTTACACGCTGCATATGGCGATTCACCTCATGAGAAACATGCCTCTATGAACAGTCAGCATGGGTTGGAGCTGCATGTTGCCTCTACGACAGAGAATATAAATGCGCCATTTTTTCTGTGTGCAGTGTGTCTGAGTTGAGTGGGCATGGCTCTGAGTTGTCGTCAGTATCCAATGGTCTTGGAGTTGGTGGGTGTGGCTCCTTCCCTGGTCGCCATGGTGTCTCACTTGTCGGGCAGGTGAATCCACGCCCCTTCGCGTGCTTTCCATGGTCATCTTGCCTTAGTGAATTATATATATATAGATGTTAAATCCTTTACATATTCTACAACTCTGTGATGGCCAGTGCAGTGTCTACACTGTGCTGTGTACTTGATATCACTTCAAAGAGACCCACCAAATTAACAAGTTAACTAAAAATTCTGGCTTATTCTGGTATTTTTATGTCATGCTATCTCAACCCCTTAGGGTCCTCAATCACAGTCCTGGAGGGCCGCAGTGGCTGCAGGTTTTTGCTCCAACCCAATTGCTTAATAAGAAGCACTTATTAGTCAAGTAACACTTCTGCTTCACTTTAGTTGTCTCACTCGTTAAGATTTTAACCCATATTGCTTATTTTAGTCTTAAACAGCTATATTCTTGGTTTTAATTGCTCCTCATTAGCAATAGAGGCAAATGACAAAAGAAACCAGCATTTCTCCATTTAGCTTGTTACCATTTTACACTGTATTCATCATGCACTATTTGGCTTAATTAAATACTTGGAAGGAAATTGAAGAGGAAAAGTGAAGGACTGAGAATTACTCCTCCATTTTAGCCTTCAAATCATTTGGATGATATCCTTAGAAAAGGAAGAAAATCCAGGAATTAAAATTACCTGACATAGCAGAATTAAAACACTAACAAGCCATGAAATTAATTTATTGATAAGTATTGCTTTCTGATTAAGCAACGGGTTAGAACAAAACCTGTGCCACTGTGGCCCTCAGGACTGTGATTGAGGACCCCTGCCTTAGAGGTACTGTAGTAGTGAAGACGAGAATGAAATCCAAAGTGACTGCCATGATGAACAATGCTGTCCATCCTCTCTCGACACACAAACACTGAGTTCATTCAACAAACTAATTATAACAGAAGAATGGCATACAAATGGCAAAGTGCCTTTTAAATTTGCTTCACCAGGGACGGTCTTTAAATCTTTATTTAAGTCAGATGTTTTGTTTCTTTTAGAAATATCATCGTATTGCAGGAGGTTAAAGGAGGTATGGGGCTGTCAAAATAAAATATTTGTTTTTAAAAAAGTGTTAATTTTCTTCTGGGGACAAATAATATCTAGTCATTGGCTTACAGCATTTGAATATCAGACATGACACCAAACTTCAGAGCATTTCGTTCCATTATTACCTGACCCTAAGTGTGGTTTTGCAGATCTCTGACTTTTCTCCACAGCTTACATCCCAAGCCTCTTATTTTCCTTCAGCCCCAGCAACTTCTTTGGAAGGTAAGAATGGACACCAATTAACAAGATGTAATACTCTTGTGAAGATATTGCTAAAGCAACTTGTTTCCATATTATTAGAACCAAACAAAGGACTTCACTGCTGGCACAGTACAATTTAAAAGCTTCATTACAGATGATGCATAGGGAAAAAGAAAAATACAGCGTTTAGACATTACAGTCTTCATTTAGGGTTTCAGTGCATGAAGAGCCGATGAAATGAAAGTGATGGGATTTTGAAATAAGAAGTCTACAATGTAGGTTTGTAATCATTTATTTTTTTTTCACTTTAAACATCGATTAAAAAATGCAACATGCTTTCCATTAGATTAATGTTTGCTTGCTAAAAACTGAATAGAATCACTGATAACAGCAGAGATCTCCTTAAGTCGGCGTTCTCCTCTTTCAGTTGTTGATCATTGGCTCAACATACTGCTGGAAGAGCTCAGGTACTTTGTTGAACAGATACTGGGAGATGTCATCTATAATGTTAATTAATGGATCAAAGAAAATGACGATCCTGGTTTGCACTTCCGCTGCCTGCATTTTTCCTGCCAGTGTGGTCAAGAAAAAAGTGGCATCCTTCAACTTCTTCTGAATGTCAGCCATCCCTTGCGCTGAGATAGATTCTCTAATTTGGTGGAAATTTCCTGCAAGCGTCTGTTGATTGATTCAATATCATTTCTCTGGTGTTTACTTCATGTGTAAAATCCAAGATTTCTCCTTCATAGGTATCGACTTGCATACTCCAACTTTCTACATTTCTTGTAGACTCCTGCAGCATACTGGGCATCTTCCATGGCCTTCTGAGAAACACCAATCATTGTTCCTCCTGCAAAATAAGAGCAGACAAATATAGTTAAACTTCACTTTAAAAAAAAGGAATTGCATAAGATAAATAAATATACATGAACATCTTGTGTTGCAGGAAAACAACAGGATAAATATATCAGACATTCGATGTGACTTGCTGCTCTAGAATTTGGCATGTCACATTCAAAGCCTGGTGTGACGGTGATGCAGGGTAAGTCCTGCCACCTACAATGAGACAAGGCTCCTCCCTGCGAAAAGTTTGCATGTTCTCCCTTTGTCAGCGGTGTTTCGCCGGATACTCTGGTTCCCTCCCACAGTCCAAAGTCATGCAGGTTAGGTGTATTGGCGATCTTGAATTGGCCCTAGTGTGTGCTTGGTGTGTGGGTGTGTGTGTGTGTGTGCCCTGCGGTGGGCTGGCACCCTGCCGGGCTTGTTCCTGCCTTTCGCCCTGTGTTGGCTGGGATTGGCTCCAGTCAGACCCCCTGAGACCCTGTAGTTAGGATATAGCGGTTTTGGAAAATGACTGACTGACTGACTCTGGTTTCCTCCCACAGTACAAAGACATGGGTTAGATGGATTGGTGATCCTAAAGTGGCCCTAGGTGTGTGGTTGAGGAGTGTGTTTGTCTGTTTGTGTGTTCACCCTATAATGGACTGATGCCCTGTTCAGGGTTTGTTCCTGCTTTGCACACTGTGTTGGCTGGAATAGACTCCAGCACCTCACCTCACCCATGACCCTGTTCAGGACTAGGCAGGTTAGAAAATGACTGACTGACTGACTAAAATTCAAACCACATTGTAAAAACACTAGTATTACTTCAACATAAGAAAAAGAACTTGTGCCCAAATACCTTGTCACAGAATTTTTGATTTCAAGATAATCCAAACACACACTTTCCACATAAAATTCTTCCATTCAACAAACGCAACACAATGACAAAGCAACAGTTCTGCAGGAATTTGTTTCCAAATTAGGGGTTGCAAAAATGACTACTCCCCTGTGTTGATGACCCCAATCCTTTCTCCAAAACATTCATCCAACCCACTATATCCTAACTACAGGGTCACAGGGGTCTGCTGGAGCCAAACCCAGCAACACAGGGCACAAGGCAGGAAACAAACCTGGGCAGGGCACCAGCCCACCACAGGGCACATACACCAAGGACAATTTGAGGATTGCCAATCCACCTAACCTGCATGTCTTTGGGAGGCAGATTACCGGAGGAAACCCCCACATACACGGGAGAACGTGCAACTCCACACTAGGAGGACCGGGAAGTGAAACCGGGTCTCCTAACTGAGGCGCTTAGCCTCACCATGCCGCCCTCTACAAAACATATACTAAAATTTCAGACTTGGAAGACTAGAATTTACCATCAAGGTTCCCCAAAAACTCCTGAGGTTAAACATCAAAATGTCTCTCAAAACACAATAATATTAATAACTGATTCAACAATTGGTTATTTACTAGAGTGTCTAAACTACTGTAATTTATTTGTCAAAAACTGAAAAAAGTGCATCAAACCACCTGCAACTTTCCTCATGATTTACTGTCTTGATCACCCCTCTGGCAAAGGGTCTTACTATAATGCAGTATTCATGCTTATTTAAAGAAACTATTTGTAACATTGACTACCCACTTCCTTCAGTTTCTCAACATTTACTTTGAGTTTTACTTTGATTTGAGAAACAAAGATACTGCTGATTTGCCACGAATTCTCAGATCAGATCAGGTTGGGTAACATGCACTTGACAGTGTGTTCCTGTCCCACCACACAACAAACAGCTGAGGATCCTGTTTGGCAACTCCCAGAAATAGATGGTCCAATCCCACTCATCAGAAATGACTGTCTATCTGCCTGCAAAGATATCGCTACGCCATACACCCACGACCTCGTGACCCTCCTCCATGCTCCCAATCCGTCTACTGACTTCATAGGAAGAATCACCAGAGACATAAAAGTCACTGCCAAGGTGAAAAACCTCTCGATGTGGTCAACTAGAAGAAACTCTTTCAACAATTTCACCTTTTGAAATAGGCGTTTAGATGTAGTTTCCTACTGGCAATTCTCATTTATTAAGGCCTTTAATATGAGACAGTGTGTTCTATGGACATTATTTTTCCCCAAAAGAAATAATGCTCATAGAACACATTCATAAAAGACTAGAAGAAAGTATTTAAGAAACACAAAAGAAGAAACCACTCAAAAGGAGAAGGAAATAGCAAATGAACTAAGATATTTCTCACAAGTATTTGTAAAGGAAGAAACATATGGAGTGCCACATACACGTAAAACAAACTCAAGTTCATAGGTTTTAAAATATAAGAGTCAAATATGCTGCAAGCCATTAATACATTGAAAACTAACAAAACCTGATGGAAATTTTATTTCTTCTAATACAATTTGTAGATGTCATTTATAAACCCTTACCAGTAAACCACTATTCTGTAAAGAATCGGAAATCTAAGAATGGCAATCATTTTCTGTTCCGTCGATCTTTGGAGGATGACAAATCATGGAGGGTGGGAGGCGCCTGGGAAAGTTTTCATTTAATTAAATAAATATATTTGTACTAAAATTAACCAATTTATTAAAACTAAAATTTAAATTTAATTGTTATATCATTTAAGTCCAAAATGTATGTGAGTTGCTACACTCATAAGTAAAAGAAATATTGAGTGCAAAGGTTTAAAGGAAGTAATTTGGAAACAAAAATTCATAAAATCGTAAATTCAACATAGTTAATCAAAAATTTCCTTATAAGAATATTTTTGGTTTATATGGTTGCTTTTCTGAATCAGCTCTGCCTGGTATGGAGCAGTTAAACTTTCACTTTAACGTCACACGAGCGCTGGATCTTTGAAAGGCAACATAAAGTTGTCCATGTCCAAATACAGGCTCAGACAGTAAATACCTACAGGTTGTGTTGTGTTGTTTGGGCGCCACCTACTGACTCTGGGAAGTCGCTGGGTTTGACTCTGGGGCACTGAGGACTTGTGCACGTCGCTTTATCGCCACCTAGTTCCCTGATGGGGGCGGATTCGTGTGCTGAAGTGACCATGGTGGCGGATCCGGCGAGATCTACATTACTAAGCGAAGTTGTATATGCGTGGTGTGCGATTGATTGCGTAGGTTGTATTGTACGGCTTGCTTCTGGCGTCTGGCATCCGTGCATATATACAACCTTCGCTTAATAATATACTGTAGATTAGGCATATTTGTGCAGTTACTTGACAAAGGAGAAGTACTTGATAGCTTGAAAGTTGCAAATTGGAATTCACTCTTCAAGACAGGAGACAAAATGGATCTTGTAATTACAAATCAATAATTTTACTTCTGCACCATGCAAAATTACGGAACTATAGTAATAAATTAAATTAGAAAACGACCTATAGGAAAATAACAGCCCTAAGATTGATTGGCACCCCAATCAGAATGGATTCATGCCTTGCATTCACAAGTTCAGGGATGCATTAAACTCTTAATAACCAGTTGACTAGAAGGTGAATGGATGTTAGAAATATGCTCAAAACCACTGAAAATACAAAGCAGGACTCAAAAAAAATATTAGAAATGACATAATTGAGGGCCCCACATAAAGAGATGTAAACAACAAAAAATACATTTTAGGCCATTGCAATCATGAGATGTGAGCACTAGAAATATCAGACATCAGGAATGGCTGGGTGTGCTTACAACATTTTTCATCTTGAATTATTGTCTTTAAACTGTTTAATGGCACTTCTTACCTCAAAATGTGCAAGTAGACACACTACTTCAAGATTTGAGATACTTACCAAGGATAGGACCAATAACTGGTACAAACAACAATCCAATGCCAATATTTCTTTTGTTTCCTCTTCTCTTGCTCGCTGCCTGGCTTGTTCAACATTTGCCTCGGCAGATGACATATTTCTGTTTGCCTGATCGAGACTATCTCTTGAAACTCTCAGCATCTCTTCAGAATATTCAGGTTCTTCTGCACTGTAAATAATTGATCCTTTTTTTCCTTTTCCTCAGTTTCTAGTTGATTCTTATCACGAGTAGGCTTAGGCATTTGTCATCAACTTTGTGAGTTGACACTTTTGCAGAATCTTCAGCCTGTGAAAGGCTTTCCTTGGCCTCAGAATGGATTTTCTAATTTTCCAGGCGTCATTTTCCATGTTGTTTTTGGGCAACTGCTGCATATCTCTTGCAAGCTCACAGTTGATGCAAATACCATCTTTCAGGCATTCAATTACTTGGTCACGAATTTCCTTTGTATTCTTCACTCTGCTCAATTACAGCCATTATTTGTTTACTGCAATAGTAAAAGCAACAATTCATTTATCACATTTGTTTGGCTCTGTTTAGAACCATTGCTTGACATAGAACAATTTGAATGTAATAAGAGTTCTCTGTATGTGAAATGTATTCTCAGAACTTTGAAAAGTTTCAAAGATGTACAGAAAACATAAATCTGTAATGTATAGTACACTATCTAGCAGGATACAACAAATCAGAAAACCTGAACTTGGTCTGTCATTGTATGCAGAAAGAGTCCTTTCAAAATCGGGAACCAAGAGGTTTTATAAATCTATTCATGGTTATAATTGGAGCAGGTTATGGACCAAAATAAAGGTTCTTCTTCACGTGGATGGTTCTTACTGTAACAGAAAATGGTTCCTCTATGGCAGGGGTATTCAACTAAAATCTAAAGAGGTCCAATTAGAAAAAATTTCTTGAAGCAATGGTCCCGGGAAAATCATGTTGTCTAACTATTTAGTATCATACATATTTAAATAGCCTAGTAGTTGTATCAGCATCTGCATGCAATCATTACCAGACTTTCAAATCAAATGAGTTCAGTACAGTTCAAAGCTTTTGCATATTTATTGTCACATAACACAGAAGTGAACATGTATGTATGACTACAGATATGTATAATGTTCATCACAGTATATAATGTTCTTAAATTTACTAAAAAAAGGGCTGCATTTTAAAATAAGACAAAATAAATAAAATAGGAAAAATGCATGTTTTAAATAAAGTGCTTAACTTAGAAAAATAAAATAAATGGAGAAAAGATTAAAATTTCCTTTTCTGTTTCACATCTTGACTCAACAGTCTCAACCAATTTTACAGATAATAAATCTCAACAGATCTTAAAGATTAAACAGTTTTAAATGCCCACTTTCTTCCCTCTATATTCATTTCCCACTTTTGCTCAGTAAGAGAATTGAGCTCTAGGTTGTCCTGCCAGGATTTTAAACCTAGGCTTGAATGAGTCAGAGCCATTCTCATTGATATGTGAAGGGGTTCATTGGTGAATCTGAATGATATTTAGTTTTGACAAATCCAAGCAACTCTGGGGAACACGCAAGCACGTTGTTGGGTAGTAAATGTGGCTCAGGATCCTGGTCATATTGGGCTCTGGGCATTATTTTCTGTGATCTCAATTCGGATTTGAGTGGGTATGTTTGTTCGAAACCTTTACGTTTCATCTCATAATGTCGTTTCACATTGGCACTTTTAACAAGTGCCGGTTTCTGAACATATGAGACACACGGGTTTAGTGCTCCCTGTGGGAAGCATGAACAGAAATGAGTTTGTCCATTCCGGATTAAATGACCTAATTTCGCTATCCACTTTCCTTTTTTGGAGGCGCCATTTGTTCCTCATTTTTTTGTCACTTTCTCCTTCTCACCGTCTTTTCTTTTTTCAGCGCAGTCATCTGTATCTCTTTACTTGTCTGTTTTTTTCCTTTGTTTTCTACATGTATCTCTATCTTTTCTTTCTTTTTGACGTCCTCTTCCTGCCCCTAACTCTGTCATCAGTCTGCTGTAAGTAACGTTCACCACCTAGAATCCACAGACTTCACTGATTCTTATGTTTTGGGCACTGAATCCAAAAATGACATCCATTTTCCCATCGCATAAGCTTTTCCCAGAAATCACCATATTCAACATGGGTTTGTTATTATCCCCTGATGGTCCGTACTGTACTTAAACAGTGTTTAAAAGTATCTAACAAATGACGGAACATTTTCTTTTCTAACCACCAGGAATCATGAGAGAGCAATAAATAAGATAAAAGTGTAAATGGATGCAAAGACCATGTTCAGAAAAGGGAAAAAGTGCCAAATTGCTAATTCGTTGATGCCCCTGACAGTATGCACCCTTTACCTTACGCCTTGTGACCGTGACCCACCTATCTGTACCGGTCGTTCTGGAATCTCCTCCCACCTTAGGGTACACACTATCTCTAAAGGACACCTGGGCCAGGACTGTCAGTTCCCCCTGCATCACACGCCAGTCAACTCCTCCTCCATTTCCCGCGAACCTGAGCTTGAGTTTCTGGATCAACTGGCATCTCCTGCATATTTAGCCCTCATAGGCGACTGGCTCCTATCTAAAAGTCCCAACATCCAACAGGGCTTGCATTGCTCTGGCCTCATTATTAAAAGTTGATTTAGGGGTTATTAAAACTGCCTTAACTTTTTTTTTTTATCAAATTAAATTATTTAACAAATGGTAAAACTGAAAAATTAAGCCGAAGAAAACAGATTATAGAACTGCTACAGCTATTTTAAACCTCTGTCTAAGCACCTCATATTCTCCCTCTCAGCTGCCTGCTGTTTGTCCTTCTATGAGGTTTCTTTTCTCTCTCTGCTTTTCTAACTTTGTGCTCCTCTTATCCTCTCCCACCTGGACAGAGGCAGTGGTGCTGTAAGAATTATGTTTTGGACTTCTCTAGCGCCTTCAACACCATCCAACCTCTGCTCCTTAGAGACAAGCTGACTGAGATGGAGTAGACTCACACCTGGTGGCATGGATTGTGGACTATCTTACAGACAGACCTCAGTATGTGCGTCTTGGAACTTCAGGTCTGACATTGTGTGCAGCAATACAGGGCGCCGCAGGGACTGGACTTCTCTGGTCCTGTTCAATCTATATACATCAGACTTCCAATATGACTTCGGGTCCTGCCACTTGAAAAAGTTCGCTGATGACACTGCTGTGTGGGCTGCAATCAGGAGTGGGGAGGAGGAGGATACAGAAAGTTAATAAAGACTTTGTTAAATGCTGGACTCAAACCACCTACACCTTACACCAGCAAGACCAAGGGCTGGTGGTGGATTATGGAGGCCCAGGCCCTCATGGACCCCTGATCATCAGGGGTGACTGTGTGCAGAGGTGCAGATCTATAAATATCTGGAGTACAGCTGGATGACAAATTGGACTGGACTGCCAATACTGTCTTAGTAAGAAAGGTCAGAGCAGACTATACTTTCTGAGAAGGTTGGCATCTTCAACATCTGCAGTAAGATGCTGCAGATGTTCTGACAGTTGTGGCGAGTGCCCTCTTCACGCGTGATGATGTGCTGGGGTGGCAGCATAAGATGAAGACACCTCACGCCTGGACAAACTTGTTAAGAAGGCAGGCTCTATTGTGGAGTAAAGTTGGACAGTTTAACATCTGTGGCGAGAGCGGGCATTAAGCAAACTCCTGTCAATCATGAAAAATCCATTACATCCACTGAACAGGATCATCTCCAGGCAGAGGAGTAGCTTCAGTGACAGACTTTTGTCACCGTCCTGCTCCACTGACAGACTGAGGAGATCGTTCCTCCCCCACAATATGAGACTCTTCAATTCCACCCGAGGGAGTAAATGCTAACATTAATTTTATTTTAATTTTTTCTTTTTATTACTATTTAATTTAATATTGTTTCATTGTATCAGTATACTGCTGCTGGATTATGAATTTCCCTTGGGATTAATAAAGTATCTATCTATCTATCTATCTATCTATCTATCTATCTATCTATCTATCTACCCTATCTATCTATCTATCTATCTATTCCTTACTTAAAGCTCTCCTACTTGCTTCTACCCCTCATATTAATGAACCTACACTCTCACCCCTTAACTTTGCTCTGGACCACTAAGAACTGTTTGATCTAAAATAAAAACAAACAAATTAATGAATGAATGAATAAATTTAAATTTAAATTTAAAAGGGTTGCTTAGTGCCGGGGTTTGTTTCCTGCCTTAGCCCTATGTTGGCTGGGATTGGCTCAGAGCCCCGTGACCCTGATAGCAGTTAGATAATGGATGGATGGATGGAAGTTAGCTAGTGAATATCTGCTTCTAGTCAATTTCTTACTATATGATCTGTTCCTACAGCCTTGTACCTGATCAGGTGTCTTTATGCTGGCCCCTGTCACCGCTGAGCATTCCTTTTATTGCTTTGAAGTCAGCCACTGCCCTATTTTTATTTTATTTTATTTTTAAAACTATGGAATCACTGTTTCAGTTACTTACTATTTATTGATCGATGGTTTTTTACTTAGAGATGCTGGTACCAGTTACTGCTGCTTTCTATAATGCCTCCTCAATGCTAGTTCAAATATAAATAACAAGAACAAGTAAACGTACAACTACAAGTAACTTTTCAAGTCACCTACAAACACCTACTCCTTTTGTTCATTCTTGTACGGTTCCTTAACTCAAACCTAAGAGTTATTGGGGCAAAATGTATTCTTTCGATTAATTTCGACCACAGCAACCACCAAAAACTATTATGCACGTTTGATTCCTTATAGTACTTTAAAACCACACATATGAAAAAATGAAAGGTCCTGAAAGTGAAAACGTACAATGTATTACAGGCTCAGTGATGGACAACCCCTATAAATTGATAAAATTGGACATCTTCAATGTTGTCAGCTGCATAGTAGGGTTAGAGGAATCCCAGTGCCAGAAAAAACGGTGAAAATGCACATATTTTAAGAAAAGTATGGTACCAATATTTTGGGATTTTTGGTACCTGAAATAAATGCTTTCTTTCAATCTCCTCCCACTTCCCTCGACACTTTCTATTGCAGTTGTGGAAAACTTCCATTTTTAGACTTCACAAAATTAAACTATATGCTTCAATGTGATTGGATATTCATTTGAGAGGGTGACTCCCTCGGGGCCCCTAACTAACATTTCCCTCTATTGCTGGGACTTCATGGTGGATCAACCTCCCATCCATTGCTATGATGTGAATGAGACTTCATGGCTATGAAGAGGAGTGAAGCATACTGTGATGCAATTATTATGCTGGCGCCACATGAAGGCTGAAGCAAAATGGGTGGGGCTTGGAGTTTTCCATTATATGCTTCAGAACTGTTTAGGTACCAATACTGGGTCCAAACGTTGGTATTAAAACCAGTATCAAAATTTTAATACCTATCCGAAAATACTGTATAGTAGCTTGGAGCGCTGCCATGAATGGTGTGTGCATCATTCCTAGCACCCTGCACTTCTAGATTATCATGGATCTTCACCTCTTCATGGTTTTATTATGTCACCTATTTATAATTAATCACAGTTTATATTATTTACCCAGTCTAATAAATAAGGATTTTATATCATTCCAAAGAATTGAAATAAAAGATAAAGATTCATGGTTAAAATATTAAAGATTCAGTCAGTCAGTGTTGCATCATCCATGTTAATTAGTATCTAATTAAAAATTTCTGTTTTGTTCCATTTCAGGAACCCTTATCAAAGTTCAAAGAACCAAATCATATTAAAGAACCCTTCACAGAATGAAATGGTTCTTTGTCAAATAATGTTTCTACAAGATACCACACAACCCAGTAAGGTGCCATTTTAGCAGTGTTCATAAGAATGTACAGGACTCTTTGCCTCCTTCCATGGCTTTCTGTACTTGTAGTATCAAAAAGATGTTGATTTATTGAAAACAGGGTCACGCTAAACACTTAAATCCGTAGAAAACGTTCAATCCTGTGAAACAATGAACCAAAAATGTAAACATACTTTACAACTCTGTAGTTGGGACAGCAAAGGGAAAGTAGAGATAAAACTCATGCTTCTAATCGGGTACCGAGAGCCTTTTTGGATTATTTATAAATATTCAGACGGGATTAGTTTTACATTAGCAAGTTCTATTATCTCTGACGCCATGCACTTAAAAATAAAAGTGTCATTTCAGAGCGATGCCATGAGGGGAACCATTTTAGGTTTCTAAAGACCCATTCACATGAAGGTTCCAGAAAAAAACCGTTTTTTATTTGGATCCGTAACAGGCTCCTTACAGTAAATAATCTAAATAGACGGTACAAATTTGTGAAAAACACAAGGGTTTCTGGTTTAAAGGACCATACAGTAACACAGGCTAAGTTTCTGATTTTCTTGTTCTATTAGTGTCCTGCTAGGTAGCCTATACCATAATGTAAAGTTTTCAGGTTTTTCTACATACCGTATTAGGAAGTTTTAAAAAGCACAACCAACGTCATGTGCAAAGAACCCTTCCCAGAATGAAATGGCACACTGACAGGCCAATACTTCAGGAAGAAACACAACCCAATAAAAAACCATAAATTGCATTAAAAACCAGTATTTTTTAAAAAATGCACAGGAGGTTGGGGCTAAAGTAATTATTACCGAAGACGTTTGTTATTTTAGTCTCGTCCGGTTTGCTCATGACAGTTAATTTTCACAGACTGCGCGTTCAAGTCTGAGTGAACACGCAATCAGTGAATGGTATCGTGCACTGAATCGAGGAGGAAGCGCAACCTCTTATGAAATCGGACTTAACAAGAGAATACTGGTAAGGCACAATTATTCTAACATCTAGAGAATTTATTTTAACTTCACCCCTTCCGATTGTGATAGCATGGTAAAAAAAAAGGGAGATCCTTTTCCCTTTATGTAAGTTTCAGCCTGGAAGAAGCTTTTTAGAGATGGTTTTGTTCTTCGTCCTACTTCTCCTTCGGGATAGTTTAATTGTGCATGTTTTGCTGTTTGTAGTGGCATTCACACTGTCTCTTTTATATAGTGCCTTTAACATCTATCTATCTATCTCTTTTTATATAGTGCTTTCATATCTATCTATCTATCTATCTATCTATCTATCTATCTATCTATCTATCTATCTATCTATCTATCAATTGTATAGTGCCTTTCAAATCATCTATCTATCTATCAATCAATTTCATAGTGCCTTTCACATCTATCTATCTATCTTTCTATCTTTCTATCTATCTATCTATCTATCTCTTTTTATAGTGCTTTACATATCTATCATCTATCATCTATCATCATCTATTATCATCTTATTTCCTTCCCT
>NW_024377334.1:0-26270 GCF_016835505.1 Polypterus senegalus
TAAAAACATTTAAAAACATACATTTTAATATACAAATATGGGTTTGGCAAAGATAGTAAATTAGACTTTGACATAAAAAAAAAAAAATCCCCATATGTAGGTAATTTAAATCAAAAATCAAATGCTAAATGTTCAATTGATATACTAATTAATATTTGCTAATTTAAAGTTATAAAAAATTTATTAAAAACAATGAAAGAAAGGGAAAGTAAAATGCTAATAAATTGGGGTGAAAGTGGGGTTGGCATATACGCTTAAGAGAAAGGAACTCTTAAAAGGGGAAAGAAAATAAAGCCTTACAAAATTAAGTGCAATTTGGCCCAATCGCTCCTTAACTGCCCATCTGATGGCACGCAACTTTACCATTTGCTGTGACGACTGCTAAATGAGGGAAACAAAGACGTTCTAAGGGTCTGGTTTAACACATGGAAGAATCAGTAAAACCAGCATCTTTTATTCTAAAAATTAGCCATAAAATCAGCTCATGCATTTTTTCTAATTGACAACTGAAAGTGATGTCCGTTTATGTCCAAAGTCTTAAGAGTCTGTTTTAAAATGTTTAAACTATTTACATCTACTGTACAGTACAAACTGAAGTCAGCCTTTATGCCACATGGAAATGAGGATCTCTTTATTTACAGTTAAACTCGGCACACGTGCGTATGACTTGTAGTAATGGCTCTGGTCTTCTCAGATTATCTGGTTTCCACTCATATCTCAAAACACGCTCATATTAGGTTAATTGTCATCTCGAATTAGTCCATTGTATGTGTGGGTGCTTGTGTGTTGTCCTGTGACAATATGATGTTAAAAGCAGGATCAGTAAATGGATGGATGTAAAGATAAGGACAAGGAAAGCCAGAAGAACCAACATGTATAACAGAAAAATCTGAAACCTGCTTAATCTATTGCTGGATTCTTGGTAACACTGGGAACAAGGCAGGAACAAACTCTGGATAATGTGTCAGTCCACCACAATTCATACTACAGAACACTGCCTGATTTTGACAGAAATCTAAACCAGTTGATGTCGGAGGTTAACCTGAAAACCTCCTCACCCAATAGGAGACCACACTGCCCACACTGAAAATTGGGCATTGATCTCAAACCTGGGATGCTGGATCCATGAAGCAGCAGAGCTAAACAACTGCACCACCCTACACACATTTCAATTTTCATAAAAAAATAACGTAGGAGGATATTGGTATGTTTTAGGAAAATCTCCAGGATAGTACTGTATATCTGCATGAAGCCTGATGTCATTCCTTTTCTGTAATCCATTATGAAGCACCTTCATACTCTTTAAAAACCTCCATCTGTCTTGCTACGTATTTTGTAACCCAGTTACTATTCAGGATCCCAGAGCGTGCACTATGCGGATTGCTGCCAATCTGCTTTGGGCATGCTTGATGTCATGACCTGATTGGTACTCCATACCAAGAGTCTCCACACTATTCAAGAGTAAAGCGTGGATGTGTGCTTGAGGGTCCACATTGATAGGCTGTACTGGCCCTATTGAAGAAAGGAAGAGCAGACTCTTTTTATCTTAGGAGACTGTACTCATTTAATGAAGGTAGTAACATCAATTACATGTTCCATAACTATGTAATGATCAGTGCGATTTTCTAGGCTGTGGTGTTCTGGGCTGTAGGAGAGGTCTACTGAATGAACAAACTAATTAAAAGGCAGGTTATTGGACACACTCTGGACCTAAAGTACTAGTGCAAGAGAAATTAAAACAAAACTGAATGTTTTCATGAACAATGGTGCACATCCTCTCTCTGACACACCAACACTGAGGACTTTCAGCCAATTAATTATTCATCACAAGTGTGTCAAGACACGCCATTGGGGGGCTTCTTTATATCAACAGTAATATGTCTGCATAATGAGTCACTGTGACTGTGACAGACAAGTCAGAAGTTTTCTTTCCCCTTTTAGTCATGAAGTTGAGGTTTGAGTGAGGTTTATTGTTTGTCACAATACAGTGTAATTATATTAATGTATGGATGAATTCACTTCATTATTGAGCATCTGTAAAAAGATACATTTCCCTATGGGGACAAATAAAGTTTGTTTGTTCGTTCGATCATTTGTTCTCTCTCTCTAGCTATCTGCGTGGAGATTTTGAGTTTTTTCTTATGGCTGCATTGGTTTTTTTTTATGACTTTTTCTCTCATATCTCATATCAAGACATGCAGCTAAGACAATTAGACAAGTACAGATTGTCTCATATTGGCTAGTAATCGTGGGCTTCTGGGATTTCTCCCCTTCCAGACTTATTGCCTTCCATAATACAGTATTTCATGGCTTAAGTAAGCTTGTCATTTTAATTAACTACTACTGCATATGTGATGTTATGAAAATGTCATAGAAGCAGTGATGCAGCAGGAGAGTACAATATTTCCACATATATGTACATGCAATGTGTCTTTAAATACATTTTTCTGTTTTAAGTTGTAATCCTAATGTTATTTTTAATCATAAAGTGCCTGCAGGGAATCTAGAATAACAGATGTGCATTTACATGGCCAAGGACAAGATATACAAGTAATATTACTGCTCACTGTTTTATCATCTCTTAAAAATATAGATTACACTCACCAGAACAAATCTACTTGCAGCTGTATAAAATGACATAGGTTATCACCATGCCTCTTAAAATGCCACAAATGAATTTTTCTTAACTCAAAGATGACGTTTTAAACTAGGAGTAAACTCTATTTTCTGAACCATTTTTTCCATTACAGTATTATATAATGCCAAAGCCTATCCATCAGCATCAGTGGCAAGGCAGCTACCAGCGATGGAGATGTCATACACCACACCTACAGTAAGCCCACACTCACACTCCACACTCCACAAATTAAATGCAAAGTCAATAAATAATTTAAAAACTGCATCTATGAGGGTGGAAGAAAGCCCAAATACTTGGACACATCCATGCAAGACCAACACTTCATAGATAGTGACGTTTTGGAACCTGAACCTAGTTTCCCTGGAAACTGTAAGGCAGCAATGCTAACCACTGCACCACCACTGAAGGGAAGAACAGTGATCTGTCATTCAAATCTCTATCCAGAGACAATTTTGCTTTAGGACAGTAAATAATGTTTAATGTCCCAGGTCCTACTTATTAAAGACAGAGTTTAAAATATTAATGAAAAATACCCATCATTTTTATAAATGTGCGGTATTTTCTATGAAAGTAAGTTAAACACTTTAACATGTTACTTCTGTTTTAATCAAAAACACAACACTGACCATAAAATAAAATATTGTTCCTGAAATCACTGATCTTGTGCAGGTTTTCCTCGCCTAGGAATAAACACCAGGGCCTCCATGTCATAATGCTGTCAGAGCAGCCCCTCAACGACTCCCATTACAAGCCTCACCTGTTAACACTTTGGGGCCCTGATTAGATATACTGCAGATACTGCCTTCTAGCTACACTCAAATGACTACTAAGAGATTATTGCGCCAGCAGCTTTGGTGTGCCCACCCTGGCTACCTGATGTTGATTAATGTAGGCCTATTGAAGTATAGCCCATTTTTTGGGCCTTACCAGCCTAATGCTCTTAAATTGCTTTTTTCTCCCTAGGACCCTTTAGACAACAAGGTATCCTGTCACTAATCTGTAATTAATTCTTTCATCTTGATATGACTCTTAATAGCTGTCTAGAAAATAATAATGTTGCCAGCAAGTGTGCGTAGAGTACTACAGCCTCAAACTCACAGTATACTGGGTTCAACGTATATTTGCAACTTCATTCAGCATTTGCAATATATCATTCAGGACATTTGATATTTTGCTACTATAATGCATTTGGTGTTATACTTTTAATGTTGTATAGTTACATATAGACACCTTCTTCATACTCTGTTTTTTAATAATGACACACAAAAACAGGATTGAAAAATGAAGATTTTTTCTAGATGAACAAGAAGATAATTGCAGCTGTCATAAAAGTGCATTAATTTTTTCTCCTCCTTTTTAGTGTATACAGAACTCTCAAGTGATTGATTGATATGCCATCTATTTGGCTAATTCCTGCAAAGTTTTTTAAACTGCCTTCAACTCTATCTTTAAAAAAAAAATTAACAGTGTAATCAGCTTAGAAAACCCGTTACAGTAAAAATGACCATATGGCAGGTAACTTGGTTTTTTAAAGTGCAGTTATGAC
This sequence comes from Polypterus senegalus, assembly GCF_016835505.1. Lineage (NCBI taxonomy): Eukaryota > Metazoa > Chordata > Cladistia > Polypteriformes > Polypteridae > Polypterus > Polypterus senegalus. The sequence continues at coordinate 4,185 of NW_024377334.1, forward strand.
TTCTGTGTTTTTGTAATGTCATATTACTCACTGCTTTAAAACTTTAAACGTGTTTTTAAAAGACATTTGACACTCTTAGGTAGCCACATTTTCTCAGTAACTGAAAAAACAGTCAAACGTAAATAGCTACAGAGTGACTTCACTGTTATCATCTAAGTCTAGCATCTTGTGTCTTTAGGATGGATAAAGGTGCACCCCAGAGGAGCTCTGCTGCAATGGGTGGGGAACAAAGTCAAAAGGATTTTGCTATTAATAAATTCCTTTGTCCGAGTTTACAGAAAGTAAACAACAATTTTTTATGGTGTATTGGAACCACTTTAGGGGCTCTATTGGAAAAAACAAATGTAACAATGTATCATAAATTTTGTAAGTTGCCTTGGATAAGAAGTCAATAAATAAGTAAAAAATAAATGTACCTCAAAGGGAATATCTTTTACAACTGCACCATTTATTGATTTATAGGCAAAATTACCCTGTGTCAATTATATAGATATTCTGATACACGGACTATGATTGGTCAGCACAGAGGAGCAGTGATAGACTGCCAGCACCTTTCATGGACATGGTTTTAATTTCTGGCACACAATCATTATATATATGTTGTCAAACTTTATGCGCTTTTTGGGCTCCTTTTCCTGTATGTTTAAGCCAGGGCCGGGATTGGCACTTCCACTAATTCTTTTCTTCTTTCCCCGCAGACCAGCAACAAATCTTCACCTTAAAGCCACTTCCGGTTCCTAGAAGTCAATCAACATCACTGTCTCTTCCAGTCCTTAAGATCCCACCTCCACCTGATGTCATTTCTGGTTCCCAGAATTCCTCCATCCCATTACGTCACTTCCCATTTCTAACTATACAGGTATATGACGCATCTTTCATTTTTCTTCAGTTCTGTTTTGAGCTCCATCTGTAAGGACCTACCAACCAAACTTTTTCAAGTATATGGAGTGGATCCCAAAAATGTCACTTTGGTTTGTGTATTCTTTTACACATATATATTTATACAGTATATATTTGTAGCTTGTAATCCACAAAGGGAGAAAATGAATCATGTATCCTAAATAGTTTTTTATTCCAGTGATTTTGACAACCTACCAGCAGGTGAAAATGATTAGACATACAGGAATCAAAGGCAATGTATAGCAAATGAGGGAGTCAGGTACAAGGGAGGGTTGGATCAATAAAGGTAGAGTTCGAGGGTATTGGTCATAAAGTCTTTTTATTTTTATGTGTCCTTCTTTTTCAGCCTGCACATACTGGGTTCACGTTCGAATGTCTGTAAATGGAATTTTAATTTGAGAGCCTACAATTCAGCCAGTCTCTGGCACTTTTAGTATTAGCCCTGAATTTTGCTTGAACCGTGCCCTAGTTAAGCCTGTGTCGGTTTTTGAAAGTTTAGAAATAAAAGCTATTTTAAGATATGAATTCATTTCAGTACAAATACACAAACTGTATCATAGACCTTTTTTTGGTGGAGTATTCCTTTAAAGTTATTTAAGATGTAATATACAGTATGTAACATTTATACTCACTTCACATCATGGCAACATGCACCGCAAGAACAAACAAGCTATTCTCAACACCTTTTCCTGCTACTTTAGAGCTACTCAAAGAGTGTAACTGGCATCAGTGTTTCCCCACCTTTTTTCTGGAGTGGCATACTTTTTGTAACCATAACCATATCAGGGCACAACACTGTTCTACTGCCATCAAACACTTTATTTGTCATACATGTGCACATCGTACGAAGGTGAGACAACTGGAGAATCCAGTAAAAGCACCTTCGAGATCAGTATTCACAGACATGCCACTCAGTAACCACTTTGGTGGCATCTCCCAGCTGCTTTGTCTCTTTGCCCACCACTCACTGCCTCAGAATCAACTTGTATTTTCACTGTTAATCTGCCCTTTGAGACTCACTGGCAACCACCTCAGGCAGATGGACTCTAGCAGACCTGGAGACACATCTGAAATGCTCTAATTGCTGTGTCTACAACATAGCAATTCTTGAGCTCTTTTATCAAGTTTCTCCTGGTAGTCCTCTCCTTCTCAGATAGGTCTCAACCACCTGAGGAGCTTGTCCGTCTCAGTTTCAGAACCAGGTGCACTATACTATTATTTCCGGGTACATTTGGGTTGCACTGGCGGAGCACTACTGTTCTTCTACACTTGTTGAAAAACACTACTTTAGTGCAAGGTACTAGGGCCATCCCAAATAAATGCAAAACCACTGCAAAAACCTTCTCATTATCAAGCTCTTCTGCTCTGAGGATCGTCCAATCTCGCACTCTGATTACAAATCACAGTTCACTGTAGCTCTGCAAAAGCCTCAGTATAGCTACCTGTATTTCGTTACCCTGCACTCATGACATTTATTTTGTCTCTTCACTTTAAATTAAATTTTTAGACATTATCCAAAGTGCCACCAGTTAATGAGACATAAATCTAAAAGTTTGCCACAATTATCTGTTGCAACACCCTCAATTTGCTGCCACTGCACTGACCTGTTGGTCTCACAAGCAAACTTTACCCTCACTCTTGAGTAAAGCTCCGCTTCAGGCAGCAGCTCCTGCTTAACTGCAAAATTTGCCTGTAACCTCAGTGGCGTAGTTGTAGATCCAACAGTGTTAACTGGGTTTTGTGAACTGCTCCATTCCATGTCTTTACTGAACTTTGAATTCTGTACATGAATTTCAAAACAGGAGAGCAGATGAATTGCATCCTTGGTGGAGCACCAATGCAAAAGGGTTTGATATGTTGCCAAATATAAAACCATGTCTTCCATGCCAATACAAGGGACCAAATGCTACACAGTAGTTAGAACAACCCTTAAATTCCACTCTCTTGTAGCACTTCCCAGCGTGCAACAAGTAAGTAGTCACAGACCTTGTGCACATTCTAAAAATGCACGCTGACTGAATTAACACACTCCCATGGCCTCTCAAACATCTGTGCAACAATTGCCTGGGATGCATTCTCATTTCTTCTTGAGGATTTGACATTTGACTTTTAGCAGACTCTCCTACCCACTACCTCACTTACTTACTACCATAAGCTATCTCATGAAGTGCTGTGGAATTTAAACCCAACCTATTGCACGTTCTCTTTAAAACTTGAGCTTCAGCTTTGTTCTGCCAGGCTTGTTGGGTTAGGATGACCCAACACTTCCTGCAATACCTGGTGCTTTGAAAATTTTCAGTCATGTTTCACTGTGACAAAATAAAGCACAAACAGAAAAAGGTCAAGAGTTGGTGGAATGCCCGTATAATGTTGGTGAGGGGTGTTTAGATTTGCAATTAAGTCACGCTCAAAATAGACATTTCACAAAATAGAGTAGCTTCTGGGTGCCTTTATGGTTACATGGCAGGAAATACAAATGAGAAACAGCAATAAGTCAAAGGCGGGTGTAATGATAATCGAAGGAGCCAGATATGGCGTTATAATCAGGGATGTAAATGAAAGTCATCGAGGAGACCAGAAGTTGGAGCTGGAACTGGAGTCATCTTTTTTAGCTGGATTGGACTTTCACCGGGCACTACATGGTTGGATCTTCAGTCTTCCATTGTTCTATCAAGGAAGGAAAAAGGCGTTAATACTTCGTTCCTCCACCTACTTCTACCGGAAAAATATCGATCAGTCTTGAGGACTCAAACAGCATTTCTGTAATATATCAAAAAAATTTGAAACTCCCTCCCTTTCAAAGATCCCAGAGTACTTTGGAAAAGGATCTTCCTCACTGAACATTTCCGGAAGGAATGGAAGGCAGCAATACACAGAATTCACTCTAGCTCCATATGTACAAAGCATACAATCACATCTTAAAATCATCTATCGAGAACATCTGTCTCATTTAAAAATGTGCAAAATGTTTCCAGGGCAAGAATCAACCTGCAAACATTGCAATCGAGCTCAACCTCATTGAGTCATATGTTTTGGACCAAAATGATGCCTTTCAGACAGCCTTGGAGTCATAATTTTCCTAATCCATTAACAGCTGTATTTGGGGTACTTCCCGATGGTCTTGAAATTAAGAAGGACAAACAAACTGTCATTGCCTTTACTACACTGTTGGCACGAAGACTTGTCTTGCTCAACTGGAAGAATCCTAGCCCACCTCTTTTAAGTCAGTGGGTAACCGATGTTCTATACTACTTGAAATTAGAAAAAAATAAATACTCTCTTAAAGGTTCTGTGCAAAAAATTTCTAAAACCTGGCAGGATCAAATTAATAACATTTTAGAATAAGCATTTAAACTGAGGAAGTGGATTCTCTTCTCCTTTTATTCTATTTATTTACTTACTTGTTTTTCTACTATTAAAGTTTCACTCTGTTGGCCTAGCTCTCTTTCTCATGGGTGGAAGTTGACTTGATTTGAACCTAATTTTGTAAAATTTGACTTGCTTCTATGGAATGTTGTTTGATTTTAATAAATTCAATAAAATTTAAAATACCATTCAATCCCCACTTTTCATTCTTTACGTGCTCTTCGGGCCTTTGACTATCCCCTATTTGCATTTGTGTCACACTCACCAAACACCATATCCTTATCACTACAGACTGTTTTTAGCCATAGAAATGTGCCAAACACTACCTTCTTCAGTGCATTTGGTTTTGTCTTCTCAGGAAGGTGTATCCACTCTATTTAGAAGTGTTCCTTTAATCTAGGGATGATGTTGTACTCTTCCTGGAAGCAGCCTGGGTGAGAGTCAGTGCACCATTCTTGTGTCATCATTCCAGAAACTCTCTGGTCTGCAAAGGCTTCTCTTTGGTTTTGTCCATGCTACCACAGTTACCACTATACTATCTTGCATGTCTCATGATGCAATGCCATTTGGTGACAGCCGTATTCTTTCTCATTTAAGTACCAGCCTTGCTTATTTAGTTTAGGTTAAAATGCTGAATCTGCTGGTGGAAACAGAAAAAAGAGTACTAGTAACCTAGACTTATTTAGACTATAAGAAGAAGCCACAGCCTTCAGAAGATATCCTTGTCATATCATGGCGATCGAGTAATGGCAATGGGTACATGCAGTGAGTGCTGTGAAGTGGAAATGTTTTCCACTGCACCAACATCACAAAAAGAAAGTAAAAATACAGTATGGTTTAAACAACTTTATTGTTTAACAAATACCAATCCTTTGTGCATAATGCTGTTAAAGTATTTACGTTTTAGTCTGAAATGTAGCTAGAAAGTACTGATCATTTTCATTTACCAAAATGCTAGTAAATTATTAAAGTCAGCAATCAGACCTAAAAGCCTTTTATCAGATTTTAATTCTTAAAGCTTACTTTCACTACATATTAACAGTGTGGTCTTTTCTCATTATTCTTGCATCAGTCATTTAGGTCAATTAAAATTTTTTAATCTTAAGGGACACAGTTATGTGGGAAAAAATATTAGTTTACACTTCTGATTTAACAACATAAGTCTTCTGGGACTGATAGGAGTAACATAATAATTACATAAACCATTTTTATTTTCATTGGTAATCATTTTGTTAAATTTTTACTTGTCCTCGTATACGTAGCTGCACACTACTAGACAATTCAAAGCTGTGTGTTTTAATCAGGCTATACACAGTTATTGAAGCCAAACAATAATAAGAAGAAAAGTGAGCTTATAGCTGAAGAAAAAAATCAGATAGATGGGCAGAATCAAAGGAAATTAATTTACTAACAGGCGGTGTTGGAGAATACAGGGAAATAACTTATTTAATCCATTCTTCCTTGTTCTGAATTAAAGCTACACAGTAAAATGTTAAAGAGGTATTAATGTTTTCAGGCAGATAATTCAAAATATTGATATTTGAAATAAAAGTGATTTTCAACATTATGGTAACAAGCTGGTTAATGCAAAACTCTTTATTTCCTCAAGGTTGGTGAATGCAACCCTGTCTCATGCAGTATATGTCATTTTTCATTTTCTTCATCTTTACATGGATATTCAACAACAGTTCAGTTCCAGTTCCATCTAGGAACCAGAAATATTATAATCAAGGTGAGGCAAAGATATTTCTGAAGGCATTCAAGGGGGAACCAACACATTTATACAAATGAAAAAAAAAAACAACTTTACTATACAACTTACAGAAATTCCCATCGCTTCTTATCCTCCTGGAAATATTTCCTTTTATTTAACTTTTGTTATCATATCTAGAGCTTTCTGTGATTTTTTCCTGGATTTCTTCCATGGTAACAAATCTTCTTCCCTTCAGTTTCAATCTTAATTTCAACAACAACAACATTTATTTATATAGCACATTTTCATACAAACAGTAGCTCAAAGTGCTTTACATATTAAAGAATAGAAAAATGAAAGACATAATTAAAAAATAAATCAACATTAACATCGAATAAAAGTAGGTTCAATGGCCAGGGGACAGAAAAAAAAAACTCCCGCGGCTGGAGAAAAAATAAAATCTGTAGGGATTCCAGACCATGAGACGCCCAGTCCCCTCGGGAACAAAAAAGTCTTTAACTGACAATACGTGGGTATGCAGGTGCACTGTCATGGTGCAAAATACAGTTTTGTGTGTCGCCACTGCTCTGGAGTTTTTTTTTGCTTTTCTTAGAAAACTTCAGTTCAGCATAATTTTTCTAATTAGCAGTCTGTTCACAGGAATGTCTGTCAATATCAAAACATGGGATCATTGCTATGTTGATATTTGAAATAAAATGACGTGCTTTTTCTGGCTTGGAGAAAACAATTGCTGCAGTTACATGCACAATTGTATAAAAATGTCAGAAATATGCAGTTGGTCAAATAAGTAAGTTGTCAATGGACTGTGGGAATAAGTAGCATAGTTGAAATCAAGAAGACAAGAAGAAGACAAAAACGGAATGGGATCTAGCACATCCTGGGAGGAATATCTTAAAGATTGAGTTTGTTTTTCTTTACAATCATAGTATATATTAATTTGCCACATGAAACTGCATTCTAAAATGAAGTATATTTTAGAAATTTTAAAAGATAACTGCTTGCTCTTACATTTTATAATGGAGCTAAAAGATACCGGGTTCCATTGCAAACAAATGCCTTAAAACTTACTGAATATGTTTATTTTTAAAGACAGAAATATTAACGAGCATTGATCTAGTCTGAGATTAGACACATTGCAAAATAGCACATCCATATCCTTTTAAGAATTGAAAAAAAAGCAAAAAACAAAACATTGTTTTCAGATTTAGCCATTTTGAAGGAGACCAACTATGCACTTCACTTAGCGTCATTTCCTCCATGGCAATCTTCAGGGCTAGTGTGAGGTGGAGTCATTTTGACATTTAATGTTGATGCCAGATGTGAATTGCTGTCTCTGTTTTGTAGATAACTAGATGATAATGACTGAAAAAGGCACAGTTATGATAGCTTATATTCCTTCACTATATGGAACCTTATTTGGTTGCTTAGCAGTGAAATCCTGCTCCCCACTAGGCTGATAGATTATGTGTGTGCTTTTGGTGAGAATGAATATCACATGCGTAACATGAAATTAAGTGACAAAATTGAGCAGGCGTTATGAGCGTTATATATTGTGGAAATAACTCACCTTGACACAGAAAAAGGTTTGGGCAGCCTCCTGTATACTTGAAGTATGGCTGAAAAAAAAGGCAAAAAAGGTCAATGCAAGGTGTTGTTACAGATATAAATCAAAACAGAACTGATTGGCAAAAGGATTATGGTGTTTTTTAAAGTTGGACGGAAATTACATCATCTTGACAGGAACCAGAAGTGATATCATCGAGTCCAGGAAAAAATTTTCCATGTTTGCCCTGCAGGGACAAAGAGAAAGTATTAATGCACTCTGCCATCGCCTGGTCTAGCATGGAACTACCTTCTTTTGAGCCCTTAGCTGCATTCCATGCGCATGTATGTGACAATATACAGTATAAGCCTCTTTATCAGGAAAGGGATGCAGGGCAGCTGGCACCTATCCCAGAAAGCATTTGGCTCATGCGGGAAAAAATCCCTGGACGGGACGTCAGTCCATCGTGAGCAAACTGTCATAACTTTGCAGCAAACAGAAAAGTGAGCAAGAAACATATTTTAACTTAATAAATATTATCAAGAATCAAAATGCAAACCTTTGCTACTTCAAAGTGGATGTATTCAGTTTTAAGGCATTTTTCGCAGGTTTAAGGTGGACAATGTGAATATGTTTGTGATTCAGAAAAATGTATGGAAAAGCCTATTCATCTTGTGACAGATAGGGCACTATGGGCTCCCTTGAACCCCTGCCCAAGACTCCAGACACCAAGTAAAAAGTCCTAAAGTTGACTTTATTTTTATTGCACAGTGCACAAAGTACCCTCCTCTCCACTATACTCATAAATAAACCAATCACAATCAATAACAAACTCTCCTCCACTCCCAGGCGGTTGCCCTCCTACCACCCAGTTCAGCTCGCCGTCTGGGAGCTCCCAGTCCTTTTATAGTTCATGACCGGAGGTGCTTCTTAACCTGCAGTCCATGTGACTTCCTAGCACTTCGGGTCAAATCAAACTCTTCTCTCTTCGTCAGCCGGAAGCACTTTATTTCTTCCGACCTCACTGACCTGAAGTACTTCCGGGCTGTAGGAAACCAAATGTCTCTGTGTCTCCTGCGGCGTCCTGGCGCGCCGGCGTTATCCAACAGGGCTGTGTTTTACAACTCCATAGTCCATATGCCCTGCGAATTCGGACATCTCCACATTGCAGGAGGGCTCCATCTATAGCTTGGGGTCTTGGCCAGGATAAGCTGCTGGCCATAGTCCACAATCTTTAATTACTTTCATGGTCATTGTTAATTATTGTATACCAGTAATGGTGTACTGCAATAATGTGCAGTGATACACTTGACTTATTGTTTTCCTTCTCTTCTCTTATCGTTTAGCATTTGTTTGCTCAGAGGTTGATGGACTTGCCTTTTTCCCTGGGGCAGCTCTTCTTTCTCCACCCTAGTGGCCGCTTCTTCTCTTCTTTATGTGTTAAAACTGATTAAGTCAGTTTTCTGTTCAATTACTTAGTATGTTTTCTTTAATTTTTTCATAAGCTGGCACTTGAGTCTTCAATCTGCCTAAAGAATGAATTAAGATATGAAGAGGTAGGGGAAGTGACAGTGAAGGTGGTAGGGATGATAACAGCATCCGTATGCATGCGCTTCTGCACGGCCACCCTGCTGGCCACTGCCAAAATTGATTCTACAATAAAATAAAATAAAAATAAAATGAGGAATAACCGTGGAGGTCAATCATCCCCCAAAAAGTGGATAGTAGGCGTCACATAGTATATGTGTACCGAATTTCAGGTCAATAGTTCAAGGTTTGTGAGCTACAGGTGATTTAAAATCCTGGACAGACAAATGAACAGCCACGGTAGCATATTATATAAGAAGATAAAATGTTAAAATGGCAAATTGCATGTTTAGCAATATGTTGTTATGTTAAAGTCAAGAAACACAGAAACATTCCAAAATGAAAAACTAATTCTGCTATTAAAATATTCTAAAATCATAAAGGAACATTAACCTAATAAAGCAGTTGAAGATTCCATACCAACAAATTTAAACATAAAATGAAAATTTTCCATAAAATGTAGGGTTACAAAATTCTGCTTATCCATTTTAGTATAATTGGGAAAAATTCTTTTGTTGTGACCAAATGCAATGGAGAATACTACTAATATAAAGTTTTACATGTACAATCTATATTGAAACTTTTCATTTTCAAAAGTTAATCTAAAAGGTATTTTCTTAAAGTTTTTTGACAGAGTGCTCCATGATGTTTTTCATATCCACATAAACATAATCACAGGTATGCATTACATTAATGGCTATAATACCAATGACATCACTTCAAAGGATTCCATCCACCTGGACATACCTCTTAAACCAGAAGATCTACCATCTTGTAACTGTTGAACTGAGAACTCACATCTAAAAAAATGTCTGTGAAATTATTACATAGTATAAGCTGTGCATTTCACTTTATACTGTATAGTGTATATATTAAAGTACATAGGTGTTTCAATGTGTAGTGCGTTCATTTCAATATATAGTGTATATATTTCAGTACTGAGTGCACATACTGTAAAGAATAAACTACTGTATGTCTAAAACAGCGTTTCTTAAATGTACTTAAAGTGTTTGGATAACACCACAAACAATGAATCAATGTGCTAATGCTGGATATTTAGAAGGTAGTGATTAGCTAAAAATATAAACTGTATATTTGTTTTGTACTAAAAAAAGAAAAGTCAAAACACAAAAGCAGTATTGTCAAGCTGCCCAAGTTATACCTTCTCATAACACTGTGACAGATTAAAGGATTAAAGACAATTTTGATATAAAGGTTTTTAGGAGCAACAAGAATCTTCTTCTTTTAACATTGAGATATATGTTATTATAGAAATACTGAGAATTTAATCTCAAAAACATACTCTTATCTAGGGTAAACATACCCAAAATAATAGGTTACTTTAGAAGTACATTTCTATGTGATCAACTGTTGTCACTGAGCATGAAAAGTTACCTAAACAGCTCACAGATCAAGGCTAACCAAAGTCAATGTTTCTGTCATAATAAAGGATTTGTGTTCTCAGTTTCTGACTCCAAAATGTGAGGTGCTGGTTGGGAAGCAAACATTGGCAAATGTCTGGCAATAAGGATTAAATGACTTAATTTTATTATTGTTGTTGTTTTGTATTAAACTGGAATGCATTTGCTTCTCATTATTCATTTTGTTGTTTAATAATCCATTATTTTTTTTGGATTTTCAATCAGAACTTTCTTCAGCTGCAAGCAGTGGCATGGCTAAAGTTTTTGTCTCCTGGGCGGTCTTTGAGATTGCTGCGCACCCCCATCAACTTATTCAATAAAACTTAATATATATTATACAAAAAATGAAAACAACAACAATTTTAATTATATTTTTAATTAAGATTACAATTTAATTGCAATCTAAAATATCCTATCTACAATTATTCTAACAATAAATCTACAATACTACTTTTACTGCTTTTATGTTGTAGAAAATAAATGATAACATTATCAAAATCAATTTCATTTGTCATTTGAAATTATGGCAAGGTTTCTTAAACACAAACTACTCATTGAAGATCATACCCAAATAATTTTTTAGAAGTTTCAATATTTAGAAACTTCTCTCACAGCTAACAGCACTAATAGCAAATGTGAGGAAAGTTACGATAATTAAGATTACAATATTTGGAATTGAATTTCCAAGACTGAATTTTTCAATAAATTTCCTTCCTTCCTCTCTGTTTAATCTTGCATATAGGCAACAGTAACAAAACTTTCAAGTCTTTCCTCTCAAGGAGGAACTCTTCCTTGTCATTGAAATTGTTAAGTAGTTGACACTCGTAATCAACATTTAAAAGATTGGATGAAGTAAGAAACTAATATTTCTAGCAAGACTGTGAAGCTGTTTAATACCCCTTCATTCTTTTTTAATAGTTCTTCCCTCACCTTTTTCTTTTTTCTAAAAGCAGCACTGCTCTCTTTTATTCACTTCATTTTGAGAATGAGAGAATAATAAAATATTAATTACGAGACTGAAGGGTTCATTCTTTGTTGGTGTGAATAAGTTGCGAGGACAGTCTTCAATTGGTGTAGGTCAGAACTGGTCAAGATTCGCATTTTTAAAATGTAATTTTGCAACATATGTATTTGTAACAGTTTTTAAGCGTTAAAAATGTTGTAATTTGAATATACAGTGGAACCTCGGTTTTGCGAGCATAATTCATTCCTGAAGCGTGCTCAGCAATCAAAACACTCGTATATCAAAGCAAATTTCCCATAAGAAATAATGGAAACTCAGATGATTCGTTCCACAACCCAAAACTATCCATATAAAAATGTTAAGACAAAATATAAAGTAAAAAACATAATACAAATTAACCTGCACTTTACCTTTAAAAGAATCATAGCTGGTGCGAGTTTCTAAATTCATGTGGATTCCACCCAACAGGAAGACACGCGGAAGAGTGTCCCAAAGACAATCATGATCTCCCAGCGATGTAGCAGTTAAGCGTATAAGCGCATCAAAGATCGCAGACATGCACAAGCGCCTGTACGTCAATGGGTCATACAAGGAACATTATAAAGATCCAGCTGCAATAAATAACAGCGCTGTTGCTGTTCCAAGCTGAATAAAACTAGTGTTTTAAATACTGAGACTCAGCTTCGTGTTTGGGGACAAGATGAGGACTTCGCACTTCACGCCTTTCACACATAGTCAATGCTGTAGTAAACAGAGGACGCAGCTGGGCGGCGAGATAGGAGAGAGAGAGCGTGCTGTAAACAGAGGCAGCTGGGCGGCGAGATAAGGAGAGAGAGCGCACTGTAAACAGAGAGCAGCTGGGCAAGCAAGATAAGGAGGAGAGGGTGCTGGGCAAGCAGGCGAGATAAGAGAGAGAATAACCATTAGCTCAGTTGTGATCACATGACTCTCAGCAGACAAAGTGTATCCATACTGCTCGTATTGCAGACATCAGCTCGTTTATCGAGTCAAAATTTATTAAAATTTTTGCTCGTCTTCCAAAACACTTCGTAAACCAAGTTACTCGTAAACCGAGGTTCCACTGTAGATTACACACATTAACTTGCCAAGTCCTATCAAACAAAATTGTCAAAAAGGGCAGCCCTAAAAAAATGCGCGGGGCATACAACCCTTTCTGCTCCACCCAGCCATACCAGTGGCTGCAAGTATCATCTTTAGGCCAATGGCGCCCAAGTTCTAATAAACATGGTTAAGCAGTACGTACGGGCCTGTGACCCTAAAATGAAATTTGCAGGAGACCTGGAATAGGGGCAAGTGGTGTACTACATCTTCTTTTTTCTATTTTTTGGATGTAAAAAGTTTTCCGGAGGGCCATTCAGAAAATCTGAAGCCTTGCCACTGCTTTAAGCAGCAATGGTAAAATGTGTAGATAGTACATGGCCTAAGACTCTAAAATAACAACCATGCTCTAAAATGAAAGCATTCATCTTACATTTAATTGAAATTAATAGAAAGCATAGACATGTTTTAGGAGCACAGAGGAACTATATAAAAAGGGTAGAGCACTTTGTTTTCTTATCAGAAGTAGGTAGTGACATCTATTAGATGTCCCATAAATGTGCGATGACCAGTGTGATTTTCTATGCTGTAATGTGCGGGGCCGATAAATTCACTTCAAGTGATCTCCTCCAAGTTAAGCTGATTAAGAAGGAAGACTCACTTTGTACTGGAGAAGGTCAAGTTTTTCTAAAATATTATTTAATTTGTTTTCACCAGTGGTCATCAAAATAATCAAGTTCTGCCAACATATCGTTGTATCTTAGAGAATAAATCGTATTAAAAGTAAAGCATTTAAATTGATTCAAATTTATCATTTACAAATTGTCCCTCTAATGAGATCCACTGGCACAATCAACTTTGTGTGACTACAAAAGATCTGTTCTGTTTCTTCTGTTGACTGTTTTAAGTAAATATAAACCTACCCTCAGTGGAGAATTTTTCCGAGTTCCCCTGTCTAATAACAGCATAGGTGAAATGTTGAGATGAGAAAAACAGGGTCACTTTACAGATGTGTACAGTACAGTAATTAATTACCCATACTTAAAAGAGCATACTTATTGCTTTTCCTGGGGTCTTGAGAATGTCGGGTTGCTCTTGCAGTGAGTAATGAGATAATCCTTAAAAAACTAAATTGCCTAAGTGTGTTTATCAGAAAAGCATATTACAAAGCAAAAGTGTCAAAAACTGAATCCCTTATTTAAGCCAGAGGATGAAAGTTTCTGTTTAAAAATACTGTGCTCGTAATTTGTCTCAAATCAAGACTTTGCTTGACCTGAGCGATGTCTGATTTCTCTCCTTCTTGACTTAAATATTCTAAAATAAGCACCTATAATTTGGTGTGCTGACCCATGATAGTTCTTCATTTTTCGATTCTCTGTGCCAGATTACAGTGTAATTAGAAGAGTTTTCATTAACCTCTCAAACATAGATTTTATATATTTGCAACAAAATATAAGTGGTGTGATAAAATAATGTTTGAAATGTGCAATTCGATATGAAATGTACTACAGTGTACTGACTGAAAAGGAATCGAGTAAAGAAGATGTTTTAGCGATGACCAAGAGAAAGTGTACAAAGACAACTAACTAACTGGAAATCAAAGTCAAAAATACAGAGCTAGTTTCTATTGCCAGGAATTGCAAAAAATAAAATTACAAAACAGCTATTTAGATTAATCTCGGATAACCCATTAATGTACCACGTAACCTTAATATGTTGTATCGACCTCCCAGTGCCTCATGGGAAAGATTGCCAAGGCATTGACCACGCAGCTGTTCCCAAAATGGTGGAAAAGTGACAGTAAACAATTATAAACTTTTCAGAGAAGTCTCTCATCACAAAATATACATTTTAAAATAAAACATTGAATTCCTTCAGTTGAGAAGCATCAAATAAGAAATAAATATGAATGTTATCTTGGGCAGGAGACACAAACAATATTTACAAAAGGTACCCTTATACAGTATCTATCTGTATTGATACAGTATATTGGGAGCATCCATATGTCAGCAGATGGTGATGTAATCATTTTTAAAGGACAAGATCAGAAAAAAGTAAAAGGAAAGTGACCAGGAAGCGAAATCTGTTCAACCGTTTGATGTCTTTTTTCAAAAAATACACTAAGTTTACACTTAATAGGAACATAAGACATTTAAGTGGTTGGTACAATGGTATATGTAAGGGTGACGTGCAGTGATTAGCAGTGTTGCCTCAAAGCTTCACAGTCTTGGATGTAACAAATGGACTGGGCCTGAATCCCAGAATCCAATTTGTTTTCTTTCCACAGTTGCATGCACAACAGAGTTTACTACAACCTGTCCAGATATTTCAGTCAAGGCAGTAGTGCCATCCTTAGTCCTTGCCCACTGATCTTCTAAGATTCAATTAAGACCTTGACAAAGCTCTTCCTTTGATTTCGATAATTGATTGCCACATTTTCATTTCAATCCTGTAATGAAGTCCCAGCATATTTTGTTAAGGAATAGAAATTATTTAAATGAACATATTCATTTTGGTTTCCTTTTCAATAATCAGACTTGTAGTTTTTTTAGCTGATAGCTTTCATGCCGAAACTCGTCTGAACATTTACATCAGTGTCACTAACACCTATACATATGCATGTTGATAAATTATTTCAGTTGAGAGTAATGCAGAGATGTAGGTCCCATCACAACTTTCTCTACATTTTTTTGCAAGATGCCTTTTTTAACAAAAAAAAGGAAAAAAAGTGTGTGGTCTGGATTGTGATAGCAATGAGACCATGACATTTAGCATGAATGTAATTAATAAGTGAACAACTGGGTTGGTTATTTTATGGAGAACCACTGGTAGTCTTAAAGAGATAAAGTCTATAATATTTTGCAAGAAATTAAGTAAGTGAAGACTTACATCATATGTTTGCCGTAAATGCTAAACCTAACAAAAAATGAAATCTTGACATTAAATCTTGTATTTCTTATTGTAAGAATTATTGACTTATCAAAAAAATATATATTTATGATTATTTAGCTTGTCAAAAGTGTCAAAGTAAATTTGGTTTACCCCATTGGCAGATGTTGTTGCTAAATAAAAAGCAAAACAAATCTCATTTAAAGTTTTTTTTTTTTGTCTACTTTTTGCACATGCATTTTTTGTAATGAAGTGTTACGTTACTCCTTTTCCTCTGCTTCCTCTTCATTATTTTTCCAGTTCTATGTAGATTGAGGTGTTTGATCAACCTTCTCCATACAAATCGTCCTGCACCTCCACACCAGTCAAGCCCTTTTCCTTCTTTTTACTTTATTCATCCACCTCTGCTTTTGATTCTCTTGTTTTCTTCCCCTGTACTTTCATTTCCAAGTCTCTTTTGCCCACATTTTACTTTTCTTTCCTCATCACATGCCCATACCACTCAAACTTCTTTCCTGTACTTTCTTAAAGATGTCCCTACTTTTGTAGTACCTCTGATTGTTTCATTTTATTCTGTCACACATCCATCAACATTCTCATTTCTGTCACATCTAACGTTTTCTCCTGCTCTCCTTTTACTGCCCATATCTCAGGTCCAAACTCCATTGCTGGTCTTACCACTGTCTTAAAAGCCTTACCTTTAACCTTTGCCTTAATTCTTTGATCACACTTAACTCCTAATACATTATTCAAATTGTTCCATTTACACTGCATTGTGTGAGGTTATCTCTGCATCTAATTTTCCATCTTACATTTACACTAGATATTTAAACTTATGTTCTCTTTTAATAGCACTCCCTGCAGTCAAACTTCTTAATCCTAATCATTGTTAAACCTCATATTTTCTGTCTCCTTCCTTTTTATCTTCAGTCCTCTGGCTTTCAGAGCCCTTTTCCATTCTTTCAACTTCCTCTCCACTAAATAAAGACCTTTACTTTCTCTTTAATACTCATACTTTTTATTTTTAGTAAACACGCAATTGTGTTTTATCTTTTCCATTACATTAAGATATGATGATGTTACGCTTAGTCACGGATGACACTTTAAAATGCATACTCTTTATATCGTTGTGGAAAATTGTTTGAAAATGTTTTCACTTTGCAGTGTATTTAATACCAACAGAACAAAGAAGTGCATTTTTATTTAAACAATTAAGACTTTATAAAAAGATGCTGTTTGAAATGCAGCATACAGAAGGCGATATTTACAGAAGGAGAATTATTCATCATGAAAATATTGTATTTCTCACTTTTTGTGAATTAAAAAAATCATGTGACAATTTTATTATTTAAATATTTTAATTTTCTTACTGACTAATGATTTGGCCCACATACAAAATTCTCATTTTGTTTATAAAATAAAAAATTTCTAAATTAAACCACATTTTTAGTTTGACAATGATGTGACATTCTTGCCACGTCTTGATGTTTCAAAGTCTCATTTTTCTGTGTATTCGATGAAGTGGGACACTTTTTAGTAACATTCAACATTCTGAACATATGTGCTAATATTTTCTACAGGGTCATCCAATTTTTTCTCAGCTGGCTACCTGGAAGAGTGTTTGAATGAAAATGGGAATTTGAAGCTTAGCTTTCTCCTCCAATAAAGACTTCTGTTGTTTCATATTTGAATTGTTACTGCTCTACTTCAAACAATAAATACTTTTAAATTGCCTGTAATAAATCAGTCTTCAGAATGTGATCTTGATTACACATTTGTTAGTCCTGTTTGCACTCATTCAGATGCTTGGCTGCAAATAAACTGTCTGTATGTATCATTTTTATTGCACCATATAGTTTATTTAAGAAAAGTAAAATACAACTTATGATAATGTTTGGGAATTAATTGATTCCACTCTGTTTCCTTTTTGTTCATATTGTTATTATTTTTTATTATTAAATTTGTTGAATTCTTTGTGGCACCGTTTTGTGATTCAATTTTTCATGGTTGTGAGTGTGCTGTTTATAGCATATCACCTGTTTGGGCACCCCTGTTGTTATTTATTATGCCACTGTATCCACATATTTTAGAGCGGTGATGCAATATTCACTGTATGTTAGCTTTGTATCACTTTAATAAAATAAACAACCATTTTAATACAGTTTGGTTAAAGACTTTACATTACAGTGCAATTTTGTTGTTTAATCTTTTTTTTTTGTTTGAATAAGCTCTTGATATTCATCTTGTTTTCTGTGGTTTTCATCCTGTTCATTTCTTAACACTGCTCTTGAATGCTCCCTAAAATTTTCCATCTTGGCCATATTAAAAGTAGGAGCTTTGCCTTGTGTCAGCAAATGTAACTAGGGTTTACCTATTCCAGAAGATATTGGGTTTCTTTCCTCCTCTGATACATATAGTTTAGACATTTGTGCATTCTTGGTTATCATGGCACTGAAACATGGCAACATGCTATATGTTACACAGACATACAAGTAGAATTTAACAAGCCTTGCCCTTGATAACAGTATTACTACTACAACAAATACATACCAGGTATCTTTTCTTTTACTTAATTTTATTCTGATAAGGTTATATATTTCACAATATAGCTTAAGAATATGTTTTAACCGTGAAAAATGTTATTTTTTTATGTTATCCATCTATGTTTTCTTTCTCATTTTTCTGTATTTGTGTACTCACAGATGAAATGGATCTTCAGGAGTGAATATCTATACAGGCTACAGAAAGTACAGACTCTTCATTGAAGTTATTTAATACTGAAGTGAAACATTCTTAACACTAGAATCCCTGAAGCCTACAAAAAAACATGTAATCCCAGGCTACATTAAATCCCTTCCACACCTCCTCATTAGCGTCTTCTGTTTTGTAAATATGCGATCAGCACAAGCAGCCTGCTATCCCTACCAACCCCACCACCGATGCAACTGAACTCCGGCAAAAGTTCTCCCAGCTTAAGCCTTGTTTAGCTCGTGTGAGGTGCAGGAGTTGTAGCATAAATAATATATCGTCATTTGGAACACATACATTTCGTGTGTGTTCTATGTCTCAACGATCTGGGTAAATGTGGGATGACAGAAAATGTTGAACACATACCTAAAACAAACTTTTTCATGTTATAGTACTGACAAAATTTTGACATGAAGTGTATACTGTGTGAAGACTGAAGTCCAAATATCAAATAAACACTTCCACAAAAGGTACATGTATAACAAAACAAGTACACTTTTATTCAAGAGTATAACTGAACAAAAGAAATCAGGTTAAAAGGTATGGCTGATATGGCCACTTGGGTGGTACAGTGGTAGAACTGCTGACTCATAATCAAGAGATAATCAACATAGATTGTTGTAGACACAGAACACACATGAAATGCATGCGTCCAAATACGATATATTATTTACCCTCTACAACTCAGGCACCTCACACCCAGATAAACAAGACTTGAGCTGGGAGAGGTTTTGACCAGACAGGCAGTAGGGGGGTGGGATAACAGGCTGCTTGCTGCTTGTGCTGATCAGACACATTTGCAAAACAAAAGACGCTGATGAAAGAGGTGCAAAGGGATTGAAGGTGGCTTGGGATTACAAGTTTTCATAGGCTTCAGAGAGATTCTAATGTTAAATTAAATTAAGGACATCTTTGTAAGTCTAAATACACTGTAGTCTTGGATGCTCTTGTCTTCAAAATGTAGCAATAAAAAATAATAAAAGTTTGGGCAAAGGTGGAAATTATGCACTTATAAAGAAAAGTTGTCCAGAATAAAGGGAATCAAGATCAAGATCAAGGTGATAGTGTGCTTTACATGCCAGCCCTACGTGAATGAATTTTGGTTCTCTGCAGTCTCTTTCTGCCTTATGTGGGGTAAGCTGCCGCACAGAGATCAACAAGTGTCCAAAACATGCTGTTTTATTTACAATAATGTACAGTGGTTCCACACACTAACACACTGCTCCTCAGTCTTTATCTCTCTTGGCTCCATCTTCCTCCTCCCAACTCCGCTCCTCGAGGGTGAAGTGGCCCCTTTATCATGCCCCGGATGTGCTCCAGGTGCTGGATGATGGCGAAAGTGCTGCTCTTTCACCCAGAAGCACTCCGGATTACACAGTTCCTGGAGCAGCAGCAGTACTTCCTGGTGTGGCAGAAGTGTTGTCCTCAGGCTCAGGAACCATCAGGCAGCCCTTGGTTGGGCCACAGACCCCACAGGGTTGAGTTTCAAGCTCCGTATCCATGGTCCTTGATGGAAATCAGAGGGGCTGTCCTCTTGCGTCTAGGGAAGATGTCCCCTTTCCCGGTCCTTCCCTGATCCAGGCGTCCCGGTGAGGCAAAGTCCCTGACCATCTCACAGTGCCTATACCGTGAATAAGTGCTTTCTTTTTATTTTCACTTTAAGCTTTATATGGCTTTATTTACCTTCTTGTCAGTTAACATTATCCAGAACATTCTTGACAAGTAAAGAGGCAAAAGGTGATTTCTTTTTTTCAATTTTCATTTCCCATGGGTATTCTTGTGGGCAAAACTTCACCAGACTTGTGGCACTAATCAAAATGTTGACAGAATTTTTAAAGAGCAACATATTGTATTCCATAGCTTTTAAAATAAAAACACATCAACAACACAATTTACATAGAGCACAGCTGTTGAGAGTTAATTACTTGCTAATAATTAAGATTAGTGTCACAAAAAACTGCTGGAGTGCTGGAATTCAAAACACATATGTATTTGCCATAAGGTCAAAAAGCAGGTAATTAAGCAGCAATTTTACAGGATTGCCAGCGTCCCAGTAATACTAGGGAGTACTGACTTCACACATGTTGAGCTCCACCACCTGCTGATATCTAAACAGCCTTAATAAGGCAAAAACATGCACATTCTGCCAATGTGTAGGTCCATTAGAAATGAGTAGAGTACATCATTATGTAAAACAGAGCGTACTTGTACTGATCTCATCACATGCACAGAGATACCTGTTACATGTTCATTCTGAATGTTTCATGAATATACTCTACATTTTATAGCATGTTTAGTAGTAAATAACTCTATACATAGTGTTTGATGATTTTATTAAATAGATTCTATAATATTTAATTAGACGCACCCATCTATTTTCAAATCTACTTTAACCACACAAATCTTACGATACTAGAATCGATTTTGGCTGCATTGTGTCTCAAGGCTGAAACTAACTCTTGGTGAGACAATTTTAGCATTGCCAATGATTCTCTATATGCACTTGTGTAGGAATCAGAAGGAAAGCTGAGTTCTTAGGAAAATTCAGATGAGAACATTGCGTGATAACAGTGACAAATAGGTAATTAAACCCTGGCCTCATATAGGATCTCCCCTTATATGATTAATTTAATAAACAATATTAACTAATTAAACAGTTTTGTGTTAGATAGTATTCCCAGTAGGAGCTGGTGGTCTTTTGGCCCTGAAACTCCTGACCTTTTGTTTGTTTTTATTTTCTGTCTTGCCTGGTAATCTGACCATAGTGTCAAATTTATTGAAAAGACTTAAAACAGTCTATAAATAGAAATCTATTTTATCTATTATTTGTAAAGTGTATGTAAGGTGTGTATTGATTTATTCTTTTTGTATTTTTGGTATCTCATTTATTCACAAATATTCTGATCCACCATAATAAAAGGATGTGTTTGTGTGTGCATCTGTTTGTTATATCTCTGTCTTTCCAACAGATGGCACATCATAAACATCTGTAGTAATAAAATGCATTGAATTTGTCATTCTAAAAGAAGCATATTGCAACATTAAAACTGCTTTTATGAATATCATGTCAAATGGCATACAACAGAGACATTTACATTGCCTTTTGTTATACTACCGTATGTTTGTGGTGCACCACTGTTGGAATGACAAAATGCAATAAATTTCATTACTACATGCATCAGAAATAGATAGTGCAGTGTGAACATTAATGGTGAGGACTTCATTGATTACTTAGACTTCATCCTGTCTTATATAGGCAGCAGAGCTAGTTTATTTATAATTAGTTTTCCTTTTTCTTGAATGTAAGTGTGAAATACAAATAAATACTGTTGTTTTCAAATATTATTCAAGTTCTAAGACTTCATTTTCATTGTAGGACATCATCTCTGTGCACTACCTGGAAGGCGTTTGTCATGGAGTACTGTCATTTTCTCCCACAGCTGACCTGTATTGGAATATAATGGGTTCAGAAAATGGAAGGATGGATATCCTTAATATTGTCACTTATTTCCCTAATATTGTGAGTATTTTTGATGGGTTTCAATGTAGCAAAACTTGGTCAAGTAGAATATACATAGAAATTGAACATGGACTGAAATATGGGCCAGCAGTAGTAATGAGCCAAATAGCCCAGCTTTGTTTTCCATATAGTTTGTGAAATTGACACTAAAATTAACTTTGCATGTGATTTCATAATTGCAAAATGTGAAACTCACTAAAATCAAGTTTGTGGGTTTTCAGGCTTCGGGATGGAAAGTGAATATTGCTCCCAAAATTTTATTCTGCTCTACTTTCCTTGGCTCCTTCAGCACACCTCAAGTCAGCTCCTGTGACACCTTGCACATCAGTACACAATGTGCCAGCATATTTAGTTCTGTTTCAGACCTCCTCAAAA
>NW_024377335.1:0-13488 GCF_016835505.1 Polypterus senegalus
AAAATAAGATATGATGTCAGGTTACAGATTATCAGTTTACAAGAAAAATGTCAATGTTTATAGTTTTGTTAATAAAGACTACTTAGAAGAGAACAAGAAAATCAAAAACAGCAGTACGGCCAATGCATGAATTTTAAAAGAGAGGCAAAGCATGTGTCCTAGTTTCAAATGATCCACACTAATTCTTGGCCTGTTGGCAAGGACTTGCTGTAATTGAAGAGAGGATAAGCCCTGCAAATCATAAACTAAGAATAACCAAGAAATGAGGGACTTTCTAGCAGATCATTTATCAGGGAACAGCTAAAAAAAGTATACAAATATCATATGTGTTATAAACTGTTTAAGGTGAGGATAGGTTTACGTCTCCATACATCCAGCATCAATTAATATGGGAAAACAGAGTGCATAGAGTATTAAAAAAGGATTGGATAAATTAAAGTTTAAATCACACCAGCCTGTGCCCCGAACTGTATTAAGTGGATTATGTTAAATCGTACATTTCACTACGCAAAGCAAGATACAGATAATGGTGCAGAGATACATAAAATTAATGAATATGTTATTGGTAGAATAGATTTACGTGCTTTCTTAATTTAAGTTGAAACGTCTTAATGACAAGCAATAAATGTTACAGATTACAATAGTATAACTTTTTTAAAATATAAGTTTTTAACTAGTTTTGTCCTAGTCATCAATGGACACAGTTACTCGGTCTTCCAGGATGCTTTTTTCTAACAAACATATAAAGACTATTAAAAAATAAAAGTTTCATATTAACCTGATTCTATTTCATTGCTTAGTACTGTCTCAGTGTGGTGATATTGAATTCCAAGCATGGCAGGGGGGTGAGGCCTCCAAAAAAGCTCCACAACAGGTAAACCAGATCTTTCATAGGCCAAAGCAGAAAAGGTTCACTTCAGAGCAGCTTGGCTTGACATCTACCTGTAGGCTTCCAGCCTAGAAGGCCTCAAAATTGACAGCTGACTTTAAACGTGGAGTTGGGAGGTGGGCCCAGCCTGTACCATTTATATTCTTGTTATACAATAAATCAATTCCTTTTGAAGATCTTATTATTTATATAATTTTAACAGATTATGTTTTTACTAATAGTAATTGCTAGATAGAGAACTTATTTCAGTTGCTTTTCTCCTTTCATAGGGGAGTAGTGATACTGATTTTATCTTAGTATTGGTTATTTTATATTAATAAATATTTTTCAGTTATTAATTATTAGATACTATTCTATTGGGTATACTTCCAAAAATGTTATGTTTAAGAAAACTGAACAACAAATAGATACCAACCCTCCTCCACTAACACACACATCAATACCATTTACAGTACATTACTTGAATTCAACTCTGCTGTGTATGTGAGCTATTGAGCATACACAGACATATTTTTCAGATTCCAAAATCTGTTTTTCTTTCATTTACTTTTACATTTATTCTTGTTTTGAAGAATACATTTTGATTTAAGTTTGATTTCTTTTCTGTTTTCTAAGAGGTAACAACCAGAAACGCATGATGCTTTACATCACTGTTGCAACAGTAAGGTCAGTATTGTACTCTTCCAAGATTTTATATGCAGTTTATGAAAACACAATTCTTTAGCATGCTGCTAATTTATTTCCTGTATTGCTGATAGTAAGGGATATACTGTAGTTTGAGGTTTGTTTCCTAAAGGTTTGGTGTTGGCCTAGACTCAAATCATCATCTCCTAGAGGTTGTGAGGCGGTTGTGAAGTGTAATTTTAGTGAGTCCGGAGTGTAAAAAATATGTTTTAAAACTGCAGAGATTGAAAGACTGTAAAAAAAAATTTTGAGAGGTTTTACCTTTTAAAAAGTAATTCTCACACAGTAGTACAATAGAGGCTAACCCAGAAGGATGACCTGCAGGAATAAAGGTACATGATTAAATTCCTATGCCGAGGTACATGCAGAATATTCATTCATGTATATATATATATTCATACATATATATATGCACACACACACATACTGATTATATATGAATATATGACAGTACTTTACTGCCTAGAAAATGACCTTAGCAGATATGATTTATGGGCATGTAAATGAGAAAAATAACTACTATCGCAATACTGTAAGTAAAGAGCTCATTCCTTCTAATATAACATAATGTCTTAAAGAGATACCTCTTCAAGGACATTGTGCAGGACAGGGGAAATAACAAAAGCAACATTTGTTTTAAAGATATGTTAAGATCCATTTGAAGATACCTAAAATCAAGCAAAGACCCATATTCTCATGCAATAAATTGAGATATCTAAAAATGTATTGTTGATATCTGAAATACATGTTAAGATAATTCAACTACATTTCTATGTATTTCAAAGTAAGCTTCTTCTCAATCAGAGATATCACAAATACATTTCAAGATCTCATAAAATGAAAACAGGCAATTTTACAGGAAGTCATTTTGAGATACCTTGAATTGCATTGGAGATATCTCAAAATTAACAACATCGATTCAAGTATCAATGTATCATATTCATGTATCTTGACAACTATTATAGATATCCTAAAATACATATAAGATATCTGGAAATAAGAATATTTTCAGATATTTGTAACTTGTTTAAGATATCTCTAAATGTTAATTTGGCTTTCTATAAAAACAACATATTTTGAGATATGTGGAAATGAGTTAAAGGTATCTGCATTTTAAAGAAAAATGAAAGTCACTTTGGAGATATTTTTTACTGTAAATAATAATTTGACTTACCGTAGGTGTGGGGATTGACCAAATAAACAAAAAATCGAGTTAGCGACTTTATTAAAAATAGCAAACATTATGTACTGTCTTTTTAACTGAACAAATATTGCATTATAAAAAAATCTGTTATACACATTTATAACTCAGAGTGGAAACTCAATAGGCACAAAAGGGTACTTTTTTGATGAAGAAACAAACTGGTGGTTCACCAAAGGTTTTTATAGTCTAAAACACATACAGCAATTACAAGTTAACATAAATATTCCTCAGGGTATAAAAACAAGATATAAAACACAGAAGCAAACAAAGTAAATGATGCAACAAATAGACAAGCATTTTCATAAAAGATGGATTTTAGACTCCTCATAGAAAGGCACAATAGCTTATGCTCTCCTCTTGTCCTAAGTCCACCTTTTACAGAGGAAATGGCTGCCATGAATTCACAAACCAACACACATGGAGATGTCTTGTATTCCCATACCCTGTGTGATGTCACACCATGGTGGCCATATTAGATGCAATAAAATAACAACAGAAAAGAAATAAGAAAAATACTCAAAGACAATAAGACAACACATTCAGAGAGCTGGATCACTTCACATGCTGCAGTAATCTCAAAAGCTTACACCTAACTGTTAATTATAATGTAGCAACTAAAATATTGCTTCTAGGAGTTACCCAGAATCACTTCCAGGATCATGGGTACTCCTACAAAGTATCAAGTAGATGGTTTGTGGTTTTCTTATGTTCTGGGCTGACAATAACCAGAGTATTTCTGGACTGTTCACAGAGAATGACCCTAATAAGTTCTGGAGGTTCTCTCTGGTTATATTCATTTCTGGCAATGCACCTCAATTCAAAATCTTGCTTGTTCTAAACTGATTAACATCACACACTTTAAACAAGTCAAAGGAGCAAAGCAAAACTAAATGGCAATGTAACAAGCACAAACAGATAGGTCAAAAATAAAAATAAATCTTTAAAAAAAGAAATTGCCTGGAAAGCTGTTTTGGCTGCTGTTACATACTGTAACTGGTCTTTTTTAGTTGAATCAAGAAAGTACATACACTTTTCATACCTGCAGCTTGGTTTTGATAAAGATGATCACTTTCACATCACACAAACACACACACACAAAGAGCCAAGCTCCCAAACATAATTATGACCACTGATGTGCAGCATCATAGCAATCAAAGCAACTGGAGACATAATTAATATATACCAAAATAAGAAGGAAATACATGCAAAACTTCAAAAATATAACAAAAGTAGTGTAATCTGGTTAGAATTTTTAAGTTCCTGACATTGCCTAGTCCTGCGGTGGGTTGGCACCCTGCCCAGGATTGGTTCCTGCCTTGTGCCCTGTGTTGGCTGGGATTGGCAACAGCAGACCCCCGTGACCCTGTATTTGGATTCAGCGGGTTAGAAAATGGATGGATGGATGGATGACATTGCCTAACAGGCTCATTTGAGCAACTAGTGAATCTTTAAATCTAAAGCCTGTATTCTTTCAGGTTATACTATTAGAATCCTACAATTAAGTGGAGACATACTTAGTAAATTTAGTAAGGATTTAATTGTCTCGAGCACATTGTATCTCTGGTGATGCTATTATTAAGTCTATCATATGAATCTACTTTTCCTGGCCTGATGTCATGATTTAAGGTGTGTTAATTTTTTATTCTACTGCTAATTTTGTAATCAGCAAACTCCTGCCCAGTACAAGATAACAACCAGTCTCAGACGAAAGGTGAACAAAACAAAGCACACTGTAACATGTAAAGGCACAGATGCAATGCGCAAAATGCACTGGCAAACTAATTAAATGCTACAAAAACAGCTAAGGCAAAAATTGGCATAAGAAACAATACCTAACTTATGAGCCATAAAATATCATGTGCTAATATTTAAAATGTTCTGTACATCTATGAAGTTTCATTTGGTGGTTTACAGAGAAGCTGGAAAAAATTTTACGTTGCTTTGTCACTCAAACCACTCACATCTATTAATGCCACTAAACAACTTCTGGCATTATCGATAGAGCGAATACCATAATTAGGGTTGCCACCTCCCACCCTCCAAGCTTGATGCTATACAGGATATAGCTTCATAGAAAGACATTACATGGGCGTTGGGGTGAAGGGCGTGTCCACCTTGGGGTTTTGCCCCAGTAATTTAAAGCTCAATGTATTTTCATTACATATCACTTCAATATGGAACACATCTTTTACTTTCCAATTACAGGACAATTCCATATTTTGCAGGACCTTAGCATACATGTAACACATTGGTGAGGCCATATCTGGAAAAAGTCCAGAGGACAGTGGCTAGGCTGATTCCAGGGCTACAGGGAATGAATTATGAAGAATGATTAAAAGAGCACAGCTTGTTCAGATCATGCAAAAGGTTTAAAATTATGAAGAGAATTAGTGGAGTGGATCGAGACTGTTATTTTAAAATGAGTCAACAACACGCAATATAGTTGGAAACTTGTTAAGGGTGAATTTTGCAAAAACATTAGCAAGTTTTTCTTTATACTGAGAACCACAGACAATTGGAATAAGCTACCAAGTTGCCACTTTTTGTTTATGTTTTAATTACAATTATATGCATATATGTATATATGTATATGTTGTGACAGATTGGGACTGTATCGCTCCCTTGAACCCCTGTCCAAGGCTCCAGACACCAGATAAAAGTACAAAATATGACTTTATTAATTCGCCACAGTGCACAAAGCACCCTCTCCTCCATTATACTCATAAATAATCACAATAAAATAATACTAAACAATCCTCCGACTCCCAGACGTGTTGCCACCCTTCCACCCAGCTCAGCTCGCCATCTGGGAGTTCCCACAATCCTTTTATATTCCCTGACCGGGTCAGGTAAAAAGTCCTTTTCTTCACTCCGGAAGCACGTCATTCCCCTTGTCCATGTGACTTGGACGTACTTCCGGGGTGTAGGGTAAATAACCGTTGTTCCCCCCTGCAGCGTCTTCTAGTGGCCCCCATGGCATCCAGCAGGGCTGCGTATAAAAACTGCAATGTCCATGATGCCCTGCTGGTCTTCGGGGAACCTCCATACTGCAGGGAGGGCACCACCTGGCGGCTTGGGGGTATTGGCCGGGATAAACGGCCGGCCATACACAACAATGTATGTATGTGTACTTTTTTTTTTTTAGGAGACTGTTTAACATTATGCCCTTGGAGTATTGCATTAGGGCTTACCATACTTATCCAAGGCCACTGTTTAACATCATTCCCTAGGTTTACTCCCTCAAGACTGTTTAAGATTATATTTTATGCTTATCCTTATAGTATTTGGACTGTATTGTCAATAGATAGCTCTATTTTGATCATTATATACCACTGCTGGGTGGCTTGTTTTGCTTTGGACATGTTCTGTCTCTAGGTATGTCAGAGGACTGGGACTTTGTGAAGTGTGGTCTAGCCACATGTGGGGAGGCAAAATGGGGAAGCGTACTCGGGGTGGAGAGAAAGAGAGCAAGCTATTTCTAATCTATCGTTTTAATCCATATAATAAAGTGCCAACGTAACATTAAGCTTCATGGCAATAACTCTTGATAAAACTGAAAGTTAAGGTCATAGCTGTCTTATTTTAAATTAAGACTACAAAATGACAGCAAAAGTTCAGAAGCAATATATTAATGACCAAACAGTTAACTTTGCTGCCCAGAGACTGGACTGGTCAAATATTCCATTGCACCTTTACAAAAAAAACTAGAGGTGTGGGAATTCTTGTATGTAGAACAATAACATTTGTAGTAACAGATGTAGTATCTGATCCTGAAGGGAGATATGTGATTGTCATAGGTAATTTATTTAACTGTAAAGTGATTTTGATAAATATCTAAGCACCCAACATAGATGATCAGGACTTCATCCAAAACGTATTGCATCCATTCCCAATGTGAACACTCATAAAATTATGATGGCTGGGGACTTCAATTATATTTTATATCCAGACCTAGATAGGTCTCCTGCCACAGGAGCAATGACGTCTAACACTGCAAAAACAGTTACACAGTTTGTAACAGATCACAACTTATCGGAACCCTGGAGATTTCTAAACCCAAACTCAAGAGCATATTCCTTCTACTCACCAGTGCATCACTGCTACTTAAGAATTGATTATTTTTTTAAAGATAATAATTTCTTGCCTATGATTAAATCTTGTAAGCACAACACTATTGTTATCTTCAACCATGCTCCTCTTATCATGGACCTAAAATCACTATGTCCCACATGCTTATCTTGCAGATGGTGTCTTAATCCACTTTTATTAGTAGATGAGAACTGTATAGAATGTATATCCAAGCAAATCACTTTTTTTAGATACAAAAACATCCTCTGAGGTTTCGCAGGAATACTCTGGGGAAACTCTGAAGGCTTTCTTAAGAGGACAGATTATTTCATATCTTTTCCACAAAAATAAATTGGAAAGCAAGAAGGTATCAGAGCTAATCAGTGAAATTTCCAGAAAAGATCAAGAACATGCCAGGTGTCCAAATGAAGCACTTCATAGGAAAGGACAGGCTCTGTATTCAGAACTCAGTCTCTTGTCAACTAAAGAAACAGAACAACTCATTTTTAAATCAAGAAACCATTACTATAAAAATAGAGAAAAAGCTAATAAGATTTTAGCTCAACAAATCCACAAGGAGGAAGCTCACAATGCAATCCCAGCAATTACCAACACAAACGGATAGAAAATCATTGATCATAAAAAAAATAATGCACACATTTAGAGACTAATATAAGTCCTAATATTCTACTGAGTTTAAAGAAAACAAGACACAACCTAATGCATTTCTGGATGCATTACAGATACCACAACTACCACAACTAGATACTCTCAGCACATAGGAATTGGATAAACCTCTGGCACCCTGACAAATTTTATAAAAAATTCTCAATTAAGCTAGGTCCCCTTTTATTAGTCAAGCTTTAATTACTGTCTTTCCTAAGCAAAATAAGGCCTTATTACACTGTGCATCATACAGACCAATCTCACTTTTCAATAATGATGTAAAGATACTCTCCAAAGTCCTAGCTAGAAGGATTTAGAAAGTGCTTCCTTCATTAATATCACAAGTCCAAACTGGATTTATTAGAATCAGACACCTAATTTCCATTCTTCGATGCTTGTTTAATGTGATATATTCACCAACAAAATCAAACAAACCGGAAATATTATTATCGTTAGATGCAGAAAAAGTGTTTTATATGTTTGAATGGAATTACATTTTCACCATATTAGAGAAATGTGGTTTTCGCTCGAACATTTGTGCATGGGTCAAACTACTGTATACCAATCCAGAAGCTTCAGTTTGTATTACCAACATTAATTCAGACTACTTCAAACAAGAACGTGATACTAGACAAGGATGTCCCTTGTCATCACTGGCTGCTCACTGTTGAAATGCTTATGAGATTATTAGAAGGGATTATTAGAGAAGGACTTGAACAGAAAATTTCTCTATATGCAGATGATATGGTGCTGTACTTATCTGATCCACAAAATGCTGTGCCTGCAGTCATAACAGAATTTGCAGAATTTCAAAAGATTTCTGGTCTCAGCATTGAATAAAATTGTGCTCTTTCCAGTGAATTCTCAAGCACAAAACATTAGATTGGACAGATTCCCTTTGATCAGTTTAAATATCTAGGGGTAAATATCACAAATAAACAAAAAGCTCTTTATCAACAAAATTTTGCTGTCTGCATGGAAAAAATTAAGCAACACTTGCATAGATGGTCTACCTTCATCTCACTTTAACTGAAAGAATTAACATTGTCAAGATGAATATCCTTCCTAAGCTTCTCTTTCTATATCAGAACATTCCAATATACATCAATAAATCATTTTTTTTTTAAATAGATTGAACCATAACCTAATTTATTTGGAATTCAAAACAGCCACGTATCCAAAGAGCTTCCCTATCTATATCTATAAAATCCTTTTCGCGTTTGAAATGGAAATTACGTATGACCACAGAACATATTATAATACAGGAACTAATCACTTCGTTTGTGGATGCCATTTTTACATCATCTTTATGAATTGTTATTATTTGTGTGAGAGATACTTTACTGATATTGAAAAGAAGTAAACACAAACATGCCGATCTATCCCATAGAAGTGCGCCCTGTGTCACCCTCTCCCAGCCCTCCTGCCTGGACTCCAGCGCTGAGCCATCCGCCACCAGGTGCGTTCTGACAGAGAAGTTTTATTTATTCATCCTCATGATTGTTGCAGAAACTGCCACATTATAACTTTTTTTTAATTGGCAGTACAGTGATCCCTCTCTATATTGCGCTTCGACTTTCGCGGCTTCACTCCATCGCGGACTTTAAATGTAAGCATATCTAAATATATATCACAGATTTTTCGCTGGTTCAGAGATTTCTGCAGACAATGGGTCTTTTAATTTATGGTACATGCTTCCTCAGTTTGTTTGCCCAGTTGATTTCATACAAGGGACGCTATTGGCGGATGGCTTAGAAGCTACCCAATTGAAGCATGTATTACGTATTAACTAAAACTCCTCAATGATATACGATATGCTTCCCGCGCTTTGCTTGATTGTATGCATTTTCTCTGGCTCTCTCACTCTCTCTGCCTGACGGAGGGGGTGTGAGCAGAGAGGCTGATTGCACAGAGGCTGTTTGCCTAGAAGATACGGACGCTCCTCTAAAAAATGCCGCTTTATTGCGGTGCTTCGGCATACTTAAAAGCACAAAAGCACATTTTTTGATTGTTTGCTTTTCTGAGTGAGCGTTCTCCCTCTCTCTGAAATTCTCTGCTCCTGACGGGTGCACTCCTTTGAAGAGAAGATATATTTGCATTCTTTTAATAGTGAGAAAGAACTGTCATCTCTGTCTTGTCATGGAGCACAGTTTAAACTTTTGACTAAAGGGTGTTATTTCATGTCTAGAGGGCTCTAATAATGTTAACAGTGTGGGAGAGTTTATAAGGGCTTAAAATATATAAAACTAACCATACAAACATATGGTTTCTACTTCGCGGATTTTCATCTATCGCGGGGGGTTCTGGAACGCAACCCCCGTGATCAAGGAGGGATTACTGTATTTGATAATGGAAAAGATGAGGAAAACAGCTTCGCATTTTTCTACTTTTTAACCGCGGTGAGCTGTAAAAAATGTTAAGACGACACCGCCTTCAGTGGCAAGGGGTCACGAAAACAAAGTGGACGCTCGGAGGCACGGAATGTCGGGCTGCTCTGCCAGGTCGAGAGCTTCGCAGTTTTGGGTGGTGTCCTCTCTTCTCACACTGTTTGTGACACTTCGAGTGCCCTGTCGGCTCCTGGGAGTGGAAATCATTGCGAATGAGTGTGATCGGCACCATCAAAGCAAAACTCTCTTTGTAAATTGCGCTTCACGACTACTTACTGTCCATTAAGGTGAGTTCAGGTCACTAAAACCCTGCAACATTCAAGGTTGCTTTAGTGATGAATTCTTTTAAGAAGATGGAGGGTTTACATCTAAGAAGATGTACTGACCTCTTCATGTTAAGTTTTGGACTTGGGAATTGTTTGGACCTTCTGCCCGTTAAGCACGGAAGGGCAGCGTCCACATTTCTCAGAATAATTTTTCTTTTAAATCACAGGCACGTAGTGCAAGGTTGTCAGGCAGAAATTTGCAGGATCACATAGAAAATGTAATTTCTATACCACAGCGGTCGTGTAGCGCCTTTCACAAGGGATCTGCTACCAAGAGATGATCCAAATACATTTAAGCTGCTGTTAGTGCTATATACCTGTTGTGTTATAGCACCTTTAAAATGTACTTTACCCGAAAGCACTTCAGTACTGCTCAATGTATCTTTACTTCTTACATGTTAATGTTTTACTGTTTATTAATTTATATACTACCTTTTGGGTAATCAGCTAGTAAAGACCTAAAGAAGAAGGTGGCATGGCATTATCTAACATTTAATTTTTATTACTGGGAGCCAAATATTTAAGCTATAAAAACCTGGACATTGACACAAATATATTAACAGACACAGGCTTAGTCTACAATAGAAATTAAATCCTGCAGTACTTCTTTATAGTCCTTGCTTTATACCCCAATAAGTACAAGTCATTGCCAATATACTAAAAACCCAATAATGCTTCACTCACTCAGAATATGGAACCAATGTAGGAAGGATTTTAAGATAGAGAATCTTTTATTATCTCTGTACGAGAACCACCTTTTGCCACCCTCTCAAATGTACCCAGTTTTTAATATCTGGAAAGGATTAAATCATTCAGAGATCTATACATAGAAAAAGTCTTTGCATCCTATGAACAATTACACTCTAAATTTAACTTTCCAGCAACACATTTCTTTCACTACCTTCAAATTAAGAACTTTGTTAAACAAAACCTACGCAATTTCCCTCACCTCCCACCTACCTCTATTCCGGAAGAAATATTGATCAGTCTTGAGGACTGAGACAGCATTTCCGTAATATATAAAAACATTTGCCCTCCATTTCAAATATCCCAGAGTATAGTGGGAAAAGGATCTCTCACTCAACATCTCAGAAAAGGAATGGAAAGTAGCAATGCACAAAATTCACTCGAGCTCCATATGCACAAAGCATAGAATTATTAAAGTTAAAATTATATATGGAGCACATCTATCATGTTTAAAATTGTCCAAAATGTTTCTGGGGTAAGATCCAACTTGCAAACGTTGCAATCAAGTTCCAGTCTCATTGGGCCATATGTTTTGGGCATGCACCAAATTAACATCATTTTGGACAAAAATTTTATATGCCTTTCAGACAGCCTTGGTGTCACAATCACTTAAGTGGAGAAGGACAAACAAATTGTAATTGCCTTTATTTCACTACTGGCACGAAGACTTATCTTGCTTAACTGGAAGAATGCTAACTCACTGCTTTTAGTCAGTGGATAACTGCTGTTATATACAGTATTATCTATAATTGGAAAAAATCTAATTCTCACTTAGAGGATTTGTACAAAACATTTTCAAAACTTGGCAGGATCTGATCAATAACATTTTAGAATAAGCATTTAAATTGAGGAAGTGGATTCTCTCCCCTCTTTTTATTCTATTTATTTTTACTAATTTATTTACTTACATATTTTTATTATTATTAAAGTTTTACTCTGCTGACCTAGCTCTTATGGGTGGGGGCCAGTTTGTTTGGAACCTAGATTTGTTAAACTTGACTTGCATGTATGGAATGTTATCTAATGTTATGTAAATTAATAAAATGTTATAAAAAAAAGGAATAAGCTACCAAGTAGCGTGGTAGACAATAGGACTTTAGGTACTTTCAAAACTTGACTTGATGTTATTTTAGAAGAATTATGTGGAAAGGACTGGTGAGCTTTGTTGGGCTGAATGGCCTGTTCTCGTCTAGATTGGTCTAATGTTCAATGACTTTCAACCACAGCAGCGCTACAAGGCAACAGTCTTTGGACTTATTGGCTTATTGATTACTGACTGGAGTTCAGCCTAGAATTTACATATTGTGTTTTCACCCCATTAAAAAAATCAAACTCAGTCATCATAAGTAAAATTGTTTTTAGTTCTTTTAAAGTGAATTAAATGGATTGTGAAAACTGACATCTGTACAACCATTTGAATACTGATAAAAATCTAAGCACGATATACTGGTAAAAGAATTTAAAAGGTTAAAGCTGTCTCATAGAAGTATACTATTTCTTTTTTTTAATTATTCTAAAATATATCTAATTAGCTTGTAGAAAACAGGCTTAACCTTCCTGAGACTTATTCATACTTCTGCTTTTCAAACCAGATCATTTTACACTTTAAATGCTGACCTATGGGCAAAAGGTCTGAGGTTAATTCTGAAGGCCAAAGAACAAATCCTCAAAGATTTAACATGTTTTTTATTATTATTTAATTTGTGGTTATAACTCCACCAGAGTATCACAAAAACCCTGTTTAATCTTAAACACGTTTAATCATGTAAATTTTGCATGCCAAGACATTTGACCTTTAACTTTTCTACAGTTATTATTTTATTGTCTAAGCTGTTAGATTTTCCTTCACATTCAGTGTGTTCTAAAAATCAATATTTTTGAGTTATATTGATATGACTAAACTACAATATGGAGTAAATGGAAACAATAGAAATCCTTCAAAAAAAAGTGGCTGACTGGGTTAAGTGGGTTCAGCACATGGACGAATGGCTGCCTGAAAAACTCTACCTTCAGAAATATAAACAAATCACTTGGGTCCCAAACCAGGTGATTGGTCGTGTGGTGGGTGCGGCAATGTGCTATCAGCGCATGCTCCCAATCATTAAGAATACACATACACATACTAATTTCCATTAAAATTACCAGTAATGTCAGTCAGTCTGTCGGTCATTGTCCAACCTGCTATATCCTAACACAGGGTCACGGGGTTCTGCTGGAGCCAATCCCAGCCAACACATGGCACAAAGCAGGAACAAACCCCAAGCAGGGCACACACACTCACACACCAGGCACACACCAGGGACAATTTAGAATCACCAATGCATCTAACCTGCATGTCTTTGGACTGTGGGAGGAAACCGGAGCACCCGGAAGAAACCCACACAGACATGGGGAGAACATGCAAACTCCAAGCAGGAAGGTCCCGGAAAATACAAACACAGTCTGACACTTAGATGTATATTTGTGTCTTGACATGGTCATATGGCTTTTTAAGCAGTTACACTGTCATTCAGCATG
>NW_024377336.1:0-24092 GCF_016835505.1 Polypterus senegalus
GGGAGTGGAAGCTTGTTTCATCGAAAAAAGGGTGATTGGTAGATTAACATTTATATTTTAAAAAAATGGGTATTAAACTAAAAAAACAGTAATCAAAGGTTCCCCTGACAACAGAAAATTGGGAAAAAAAACCTTATTTTGTCCTTTAAATTTAAAAACAGAACATGAGTTTAAAAAAGAAATTTTTTTTTTCTTTTGGCAACCATCTTTTTTAATTTTAAAAATAAAAACTTTTAGTAAGAACAGTAGTCTCTGTTTAATTATATAAATTTTATTAAAAAAATAATATTGTTAACTTTTAATCGGAATAACATTACGTGTGTCTGGCTATACAGGAGGGGAAAATAATTTTAAAGGAATAAAAAAAAAAAAAACCCTTGGGGAAATAAAAATCACTGATCAAGTATTACAAAATCTTGATTGGTTCCCAAAAAAATCTGTTTGGGAGCATTTCTACTAACTTCTTTAAGATAATCTAATATAAGTTCTACTGATACATCTGAAGTGCCCAAAACCTCAAAAAAATAAAACAAATTAACATTTAGGTCCCCCCTTTTTTTTAAATTTTTACTAAGAAAGGGGCACCATTAAAGTTTTAGTCATTAGGCCTTCCCAAGTTCTAACATTTAAGCATGAGTGTGACATCCAAACACCTTTGATAGACTGGAAAAGCACTTCCAAAAAAAGGCAAGGAAAAAATTTTAAAAAAAATGAGTTGGGGAAAATCATTTGAGAATTGACATTCACCCAAAAAAATTTATATTTAAGATTAACGAAACGCCAAGAAGATTTCCCCAAGACACCCTTGCCCAAACTGCTTTCTATTTTAAAACACAAATGTCCCCCAAATCAATTTTTGTTTCTACCTGTAAAAGCAAATAAAACTTTTATGGATTAAAAACAGTGAAAACAAACAAAAATTTTTTTTTGCTGAAAAAGAAGTTTTTTTATTATCAAAGTGTGGAAACACTTTTGAGCAATACAGACACCAAACTCATTTACGGGCCAGTCCTCTGATAAAAAAAAAGTCTAAGTGGGGTCAAATTTTGGTCCCTTTAGAAAACAGCTATCAATGGTAATTCTTATTCCTGCTTTTAAAGACCTTAAAAAGGGGCTTTTTTGGTCTTAAGAAAACCCAAAAACATAAATTAAAAAGCGGGCCACCCAAAGGTTTTTCTTGTCGTTTCTACAATGTAATTAGACCTTAATAAAGGCTTTTCTTATGTTAAAAGGCAAATGACTAATAGATCCCTACATCAAACCATTCCCCTTCTATGTTACCAGAAATTGCTCTGCTGATTATCGGCATGCAATTTGAAAAAAAGAAAAAAAATAACATGACAATGAGTTGGCGTTCCTCAGAAAACGTTGCAATCCCCTCTGGTCTGAAAATTAGCCCTAAAAGCTCTCTATAGATGAAAGTAACTGTAAAAAATAATACTTTTTAGATGAAGTGGTGATTCCCCTTTCAAAAGCAATTCGTTAAAACATTGTTCTGAAAAGCAATTAAAAACAAAATCATGCCCCCCAAAATGGAGCCTAATTTCCCAAAACATAGATTCAGGAAAACATATTCAGGTCAGCTTTTTATCTGGCGCTTTTTTGTGGTACAAAAACTTTTTAAATAAGGTTTTGTTTAAAATTGTTTGATTCTTATCTGGGAAAACTATTCACCAAGTTTTTACCCTATAATCCAAGATATGGGGTGCCTTTAAAAAAGGTTTGTGTGTTGTGTCCTTTCAGGGTAGTTATACCCAATGCTTTAAAAACCAACGTTCTTCATTGGTTCGTAATTTAAGAAAAAATGACAGATGACGATAGATCCTGTATATTTATGGAGGTTTTTTTCTATTTTGCCAACAACATTAATTCTGCAAAATTTTCTCTCTCTGCATAAGTGAAAAAGAACAAAGGAAAAAACAGTGAAGATAATATGGATATTTTTTAAACCCCACAAATTTAGTCTCAAAATGAATATATATATCGAGCAGTAAAGGTGAAAAATTTAATGTTTTAGTGGGGCCATTATGATTAATAATGATATACATTTGCATAGATGATCTGTACAAGACCTTTCAAACCTGGGGATCTAAAAAAAATTTTAGAATAACATTTAAATTGGGAAGCAGGTTTTCCCCTTTTACTCCCTTCATCTTTTTCATTTATCATCTATTCATTTGTCTTTACCATAAAATTTTTCACTGCTGGCCTAGCTTCTCTCTCAGGGGTGGGATTGATTTGAACCTTTTCTTTTGTAAAACTTGAGTAATTGGGAAAGGGTTTTTTTGATTTTAAAAAAATTTAATAAACAAAAAAATAAAAAAAAAAATAATAATAATAATTATGATGGGGTTCACTATGGGGGACATTAAAACTAGGCCTAATATTTGTTTCAATTTAATTTCCTTTTTGCGTAAAGTCATGCAAAAGGGACACCCTTATTAAAAATGGACAGCTTTAAAAAAACAATTTGGTATATAAAAGTAAAAAATAACAAAAAAAAACTAGGGGGTCAAATGAGTCAATCCAATGAAAAGGGGTGTATAAAATAAAAAAAAAAACAGCTTTTTTTGAAGACATCAATCAATTTTAAAAAAAACAAAAAAAGAACATCAAAATGTGGCCAAAAAACAAACACACTTAAACAGCAAAAAATTTAATTAACTACCTTTAGAAGGAAAATACTAATAAAGGTTATACATTATTTGTTTTTAAAAATTAGTTTTTTTGTTCTATTTAAATAAAAACAAAAAAAATTTGCTTGTATTTAGCACCCCACCCGTATTTGGGGGTTTTTTTCCCGGCTTTTTATTCTTAAAAAAAAACTTATTCCCCCGTTGCTGTAAGTAGGTAGATCCATGTTTAAAAAATCTTTGGGGGGTTATACAGCATCTGTTTCATCATTAAAAACTTTTATTCGCCGGGGTGGTCGGGCACAAAGGCAGTGTGCTATAATGTTTTTTTATGTGACTGCCCCTGCCTAATATACTTATTAGTGTTTACCCATTTACCTGGGTATTTTTCGTTTTTATTTTTGTTTACTGGGAAATAATACCATTGTTACTAGAACCCTTACGGGAATTTCTGGGTAAACTCCCCTGGTAAATCACCTGCTTTTCTTAATGACTAATCTTTGGTTTTTTTGTTGATGGCCAGAAAACATTTTTACAGGAAACTATGCTCTTTTGGGCCAAACAGATAATTATTAAAAATTTTGGGAATTTTGGGTAAAATTAATTTCATCCAAAGTACATCCCCAAAAAATGGTATCTTAATCAGATTTGAATATAGCGATTTAATCTGTAATTTTCCCACTTTACAAACTTTAAGGGTTCATATTAAAAAGCAAAAAACACTCAATTGGGGTTTTTATTTTAAGTTACTTTTTCAGCTTTGGGTTTTTACGGCTGCACATATCTGGGCAGTGCAATGAACAGGGTGCAAAATTTTGACAAATTTAAAAAATTAGATTTTTGACTTTGATATTATAATTTGATTATTACTTTCAATTAACACACAATGAAAAAAAAACACCTTCCAACCTCATCCTGTAATCTGTTTCATAAATAAAATTTTCGGGGTTTTTAAAATTCAAAGAAGTTGTTAAATGTGCATTAATGTTCTAGTTAAAAAATTAAAAAATTGTGCTTAATGATTTTTTTTTTATTTGTTATGAAAAGATACACAAAAGAAAAATAAATTTAAAGACAAAAACTTAAAAATAAGAAAGATTAAAGAATTAAAGTAAACACAACCGATAGTTCTGGTGTCTGGTATATAAAAAACATTAAATGTGACAATATTAATCACAATAACCTCTAGAATCGATAGTAACACAATGTTAAGACTAATTCCATTAAGCGGGGCGCCCCTTTCGAAAAAAATATCACCCCAAAAGGGCACTCATTTCTAGAACAACGCTGGATCTCCCTTTATGTATATTCCTCATCATATAATGCCTTATATTCAGGCAACTTCCATAGTTCTCTCAACTATAAATGGGTAGTGGTTGCATAAAGTACTACTTGTTTCAGAACCTTTTTGATTTTTGTCGAAATGGAATAAATAAAAACAACATGACTTGAAAATAATTCCAGGAGAATGAGTTCTCTTACCCTGACTACTGATCTTTTTCTAAATTTCCCAATTTTTTTGACAAACAATACAAGATGACTACTGTTTCCTGTTTTATTTTAGATGGCCTGCAGTTGGGACTGCATTAGTGAAAACGGAAAAATGGTTTTTTTTGTCCAGAACAACTTTCTGGAACTCAGTGCTGTTTATTTTCTTCCATGCATTTACATGGAACTTGTGTTTGACCTTTAAGTGGCTTGAAATGTTGGCCTGCAATGGTTTAACAGTTTCAAAATTTCACTTTTAAAAAAAAATGTTTACAAATTAAAATGATTCTCTTAAATCTTTTTTTAAACATCTAAAACAAACCCCCTTTAAATTTTTCTTTTTTTTGAGCCAAACAATGATGACAAACCATGAAAACCCCTGCTTATCATAAAATATCTAAAAAAAACAAAATTCAGAAAAAGTCTTTCAATTGTACAATGAAAAAGGGAAACGCCATGGAATTAAAAACGGGTTTTTAAATTTAAAAACAGGTGCCTCTAATTAAGCAACTGGTTGGAGTGAAATTTTGGGTTTGGGGTCTAAAGGCCCCGACTTAGTTGGTCTTCGTTACTCATCATTCACATTTCATTTCTGTTTGGGTGCCATTTAACTAAAGAAATGAACAATTCAGAGGAAAAACCTAAAATAAGTCATTTAAAATGAAAGGAAAAGGGGTTAATTTTGGGAAAAAAAAATGGTACCAATTGAAAAGGTTAAAAGGCTGCAGCTATGCAGCCTCCCATGACAAAATTGGAATCATATCTAAAAGTCTCAGATTGTATGGTTCAACAAATTTATTTCTTTAAATTTTTGAAAACTGCTGCAAACAAAAACTTTTAAAAAAATGTCTGGGATTGCTCTAAAATGTTTTCCCTTTTTCAAATAGTTAGGCCCATGATGTGGTGCCTCTGTATACAAAAAAGTTCATGAAGTGGGCATGTAATGGGGTCCCTTTGGGCCTTGTTTAAAACAAGAGCAAAAAAGGGGTGGAGCAGTAGTTTCAATCTTCCTGATACAATTTCTGTGCTTTCTATTCAAAGTCAACACAGATATCTAAGATGGGTCCCTTTGATTGTGGCTGTGATCACTAAATATCAGGGGGGCATAGTGATGTTGTGGTTTTCTTTCCATGACTGGGGGTTGGGGGTCAAAGATAACCTAGAACTAAAATAACCATCATCTAAAAAGGGCCCAGCAGAAAAAACTGGCTTTGGGAGATACACCATCCTAAAAATGGCTTTTTTAAATAAATGGGGAAAGGTGTTTTGTTCCTTTAAATGAGTGACAGCAGTTTTGTCCCTTCATCCGCTTTGCCATATTACCATATTTTTCCCCAAAGTACTTTTTTTTATATATATATATATATATATATATATATATATATATATATTATATATATAATATATATATATATATATATATATATATATATATATAAAAAAAACACCACATACAATATATTTATATACAACGTTAAAAAAAGTTGGGACACTAAAAAAATTGTGAATAAAACTAAATCAATGATGTGGAGATGCAAATGTCAATATTTTATTTGTAATAAAAGGGTAGATGACAGATCAAGCGTTTAATCCAGTAAATGTATCATTTAAAGGAAAAAAATAATTTTGATTAAAATTTCACAGTGTAAACAAATCCCAAAAGTTGGGACAAGTAGCAAAAAGAGGCGGGAAAAAAAAGTAAATTTGAGCATAATGAAGAGCGGAGACCAATAAACACAAATTAGGTAAATTGGAAACATGATTGGGTATAAATAGAGCCAAGATGGGTAGGGGATCACCAATTCCCACAATTTGGCAGAAAGAAAAATGGACAATATCAAAAGGGGTTTTAAGCGAAAAATTCAAAGACTTTGCATCTATCATCATCAACTGTCAAAAATCATCCGAAGATTCAGAGAATCTGGAACAATCTCTGTGTAGGGTCAAGCCGAAAAACCATACTGGACCCCGTGATCCCCGGGGCCCTTGACACTCCCCAAACGGGAATGCTAGAAGGGGGAAATCCGAATGGGCTCGGGAATACTTCCAAAACCATTGTCAGTGAACACAATCCACCGCCATCCCCCGTTGCCGCTAAACTCTACAGTGAAAAGAAAACCCATTTCTAAGAAAGATCCACAAGCCCCAGGTTTGTCACGGGGCCCGGGATCATTTAAAATGGGGGGTGGCCAAATGGAAGACTTTTCTGGTCAGGCAGTCCGATTCAAAGTTCTTTTGGAAATCTGGGACCCCATGTTACCCGGCCGAGGAAAAGGACAAAAGTTTTATCACCTCAGTTCGGAGTCTGCATCTCTGATGGTATGGGGTTGCATGAGTCGTGTGGCATGGGGCTTGCATGTCGGGAAAAGGCACCATCAATGCGAAAAATTATTCAGGTTCAGAAAAACATTTTAATGAGACATCATCTGTTCGGGAAGCCCCTGCATTTTTCCCCAAAGATAATGCCAGACCACTTTCCCATCAATCACAACATCATGGCTGCGTAAGGACCCGGGTACTGAAATGGCCAGTCTGCAGCCCTTTTCACCTATAAGTTTGGGCACCCAAAAAGGAAGGTCCGACAAAGAGGGCAAAACGTTGAACAGTTGGGCCTGATTGCAAAAATGGGAGGCACCTTTTCTAAACTTGGGAAAATGGTCTCCTCGGTCCCCCGGGTCTTTGGGTGTTGAAAAAAGAAAATCCACACAGTGGTGAAAATGCCTTGTCCCCAAATTTTTTTGGTTTTTGAAACCCCGAAATTCTAATCAACATATTTTCCTTAAAATGATACATTTTCCAGTTTAAACTTTGTTCCGTGATTTATTTCTATTCTGAATAAAAAATTAAAGGGCCTCCCCTCATTGATTTGATTCCGTTTTTTAGTGTCCCCCCTTTTTGGGAAACTTTTTAAAAAATATATATATATATATAAAATAAAAAAGAGACAAAAAGGAGAGAGTTGAGGGGGGGTGGGTCAAACAAAAAGCGAAGACATACACTGGAAAAATTTAAAAGGTTTTGGTAAAACTCAAATGTACATTTACTACATCCCCAAATTTAAATTTGTTTGTTCTTAAGAATTTTAAATTTGTCTAGTGCTGCTTTCAAAAATGCCCCTTGTCACGGCAGGACTAATAGTTCAATCAAGGGGCATTCTTTTTCGTAATTTAAAATGTGAAAATGGAAATATAAGGT
Organism: Polypterus senegalus; assembly: GCF_016835505.1. Taxonomy (NCBI): domain Eukaryota; kingdom Metazoa; phylum Chordata; class Cladistia; order Polypteriformes; family Polypteridae; genus Polypterus; species Polypterus senegalus. The sequence goes on from NW_024377336.1 coordinate 7,317, forward strand.
GGCGGATTTTGGGGCTAAAATATTAACACTAAATTCAAACCTCGAAAAACTGGTAGACCCGGGATCTCTCCGCCACATCTTTTTCTGAAAATGTGCTGGTAAAAGAACAAGACCTCTTTCCATCCCCCACCCCCAGGCTGCAAAGTTCCCCCAGCTCATTCTTGTTATCTGGGGGTAAGTGCGGGGTTTTAAAGGGTGAATAATAGTTGTTATTTGGAAAAATGCATTTCATTTTACAATAATTTTTAAAACGTTTTTTAAAAACAGAAAATTTTTCATATTTGGTTTAAAATGAAAATAGGAAAAACTATATAATGTAAACCTGAAGCCCAAAATCAAATAAACACTTTAAAAAGGTTGGAAAAAAACAGCTTTTGGCAATACCATATATACCTATGTTTTGTTTTTTTTTTTTGCTCTGGAAAAAAGGTACCTAATTCAAGCGTGAGCAGAAAACACTCAATAAAACTAAAAAAAAAAATCAAATTCACGGTGAGATACAAAAAAGGCAGTTAGCGGCGTTTGTGTGTCGTTTTTACCCCTCAGATCGAAATGCCCAGTTCCATTGCCTGAAAACCCCACCCCATCAAATTTTTCCCCAGTTTCAAATAAAACAACATTTATCAGACCCCTAGGTTGGTATGTATCATATCGTTCGGGGAGAATAAAGTGAAAAAAAATTAAATTTTTAAAAGTCCTAAAATGTACAGCACCTGTTAGGGGCAAAAAAAATATGTGTACTTATAATAAACAATGACAGCTCATTTAAAAAAATGGCAAATATAGGAGGCAGTGGGGATCAACGGGGACTCTTGATTAAAAGCCCAAAAATCTTTTCCCACAAAAAAAATAAGGCATAAGCTTGGGAGGTTTGTGCATGTTCTAAGTCGGGGGGGGATGGAATAGAGCACTTGCTGCTTGTCTTTATCTGCATTTTCAGGACAAAAAAATGGTGGAGGTTTGAAAGATTTAAGGTGGGCCCCGGGTCTCAGTTTTTTGGGCCCGGAATTTTGTGTTAATCTTCGAGTCAAGGGGAAACAATAATTTTCATCATGCAAAATTCGACTCTAACAGTATGATGATCTTTTTTACATTTCACAAGGCTATTGATCCACACCTTTTATGTGACCTGCTTGATCAATTTTCAGTATAATAAAAACTTTTTTTCCAAGGTGGGGGGGAAAGTCATGTTATAAATATGAATTTTGATTTCCAAAAGCCTATAGAATATCTTACGTCATATCACAAATGCATTTTTAAAGGCTACAAATCTATTGCCAGGTCCCTTAAAAAAGAATTTTTTGGTCTTCTGGAACCTTTTCCATTCTAATACCCACCATGATTTCTTTGCACAAAACAAACAGTTTGGATAATTTTTAAAAAATACAGCCTGATTAAACTAAATATTGATTAGCCCTCCTAGGAAGATCATTTGCTAATTTTATTTCAGGGCATTGAAAGCAAAGGCTTTTAAAATTTTTTTTCATTCTGATTTTTCCTCACTACCCCAAAGGGTTTCTGAGCAGTCCTCTTGAACTGCTAAAATGTGGATTGTTTAACATTATTATCAATGCACTTGAGCACATTGATAAAGACTGTGTAGAAGAGTGCAGAGAACTAAAGTACAGGCAATCCATTTAAACTGAACAATATTTCATTATAACAAATTTTTCCTTTAACATGTATAGCATACTTTAATGTGTAGCTAAGAAACTGATTTAATACAAAGGTGACTGATAAAAAATCTCATTCTTGGCTCATGGTTACCCTGAAAACAGCCCCACAGAGTACAGAAAATGACTAAGCAATATAATAGAGTACATCTTGTATATGCCCAGTACTTTTACTATTTATACGGGTGCCCAACTATGATCCTGGAGGGCCGCAGTGGCTGCAGGTTTTATTCTAACACTTTTCTCAATTAATGCCTGTTCTTGCTGCTAATAAATGACTTTTCCCTTCATTTTAATTTACTTGCAATTTAAGATTTAAACACTTCAATTGTTTTATTCTTAGTTACAAGCCAAACAATAATGAGATATAAAATGAGTCAACACATACGCTAACCTGTATCTATCACACAATTTTGAAAATAAAAAAAAGGTGAAGGTCTCAATAAACTCCTAAACTCTGAAATTCATTTTGAAATCTCTCTAAATGTTAATTTGGCTTGCCATACACTACCCTTGCCTAAAGATAATAAACATTGCTATATTTTGACTAGTAACATTGTAGATGGGTTCAGTGGGTAGAAATGCAGTCTCACCAATTTAGTACCCTGACTTTGAACTCATGTACAATCTTCCATTTTCTATATGTTTATGTATGTTTTCTGTGGGGAAGCTCTCATTTGCCTCCCACCTATCTAAAACATGCTGGTTGGGTTATTTGCAAATTCTTACCTGTTCTTTTTCATACAATGCTTATAACATTCAATTCATTCCATGGGTCAATAAATGTTAAAGCCTGTAAACTTCAATGCTGTATGTAATAAGTTATGTATATATTGTTTTTTATCATTCTTACAGGATGTGCTACAGGATGAAATTACATTTAAACCACAAATTCCCATTATCCGATTAATTACCTGTCTCAAAATAATACTGTTTCTTGTAAAATTATTTTTTCCAATGACCATGAACAAAAGCCAAAGTTGGTCAGTAAGAAAAACAAGAACTTATCTAGGGCATGAATGTTTACTCATGGCCAATGTATATAGCATGGTCAAGAGTAAGGAGCTCTAGTGAACCAAATAATATTAGGCCCTAGTAAAAATAAATACATACATACATACATACATATCACATTTAAAAAAATGTTCAGTTAGTTACATAGTTCTTCTGATACATCTAATTAACCACCACCACTACTATAACCAAAAACCCATTCTCTTAGGAAACACACAGCTAGTTATCAATACAGCATGTCCAGATATGGACTATGCCACCATCAAATTTAGTCAATTACATTTACGTGTCACCCTTGCTCCCAACCTTTCTTTTTGGCTGGAATGGTGTTCTGAAGTTAGAGTAGTTGTATTGCAGCCCCAAGGACCAGGTATCGATTCTCAAAATTTTTCACTGTGTGTGATGGTTTCCAAATCTCCCTTTGATTTTTGTAAACAATCTGACTTTGTCTTCGTCTCAAAGATGTGTTTTGGCTTGGTAATTAAAGTTGGTCTAGTGTGAGTGAGGGCATGACCATGGGTTTGGTAGCCTGTCCAGGGCTGGATCCTGTCTGTGCCAGTGTTGCATGCAGTGGGATTTATATAAGCTCAAAGCTATAGCTTAGGGCCCAAAACAAATCATTTGGCACCATAGAATATCTGGACTTAAAAAGGGCCCCATGTTTCAAATAGCTTAGGGCCTTATCAGTCTAAACCCAGCCCTGGTTGCATGGTATGGCTGTGGTTTACCTTTGTCACACACGTATGCATGGAAGGTAGCTAAAGGGCTTGAGGAAGGGCAGCTCAATCATACCGGGATGTGGCAGGTGCACTGTCTTTTTTCTCCCTTGCCTGCAGACCATTCACGGGAGATTCACCTGGCCTCTTGGCTCCTTCGGGACCGAGCCTATGGAAGGAGACCTTGCGGCTCTGGCCCTATGATTCACGCCCGGGCTCAACTATTGCTGAAGACCTCAGGCCCGACCTTTGATTTTCTTCCTGTCCTCCCTTTAAAAGCCTCCACTTTTCCTATTCTCTCAGTTCTGTTTTGGACTCAGTTTTTGCACAGCAGTGCTATCATTTCAAAAAAAGAATTTGGAGCCAGAAAACCAAATATACAGGTGGCTGCCCCAAACCTTGTATACTTTGTAGCTTTTGTGAAACCTTAATAAACAGCTGATACCTGATAATTCAACCAATTCATTAGGTATATCAAATACAGTAGAAGTACAGTAGTGGGTGACATCATCAGAACACCCATTCATCCATCCATCCATCTTCCAAACCTGCTTATCCCGGGCGGGAACCTATCCCAACAAGCATAAGGCACAAGACAGGAACAACACTGCACAGGGTAATAGTCCATCAAAGTGTGAACATAAACAGACATCATACACACAGGACAATTCAGCATCACCAATTCACCCAATCTGCACCATTTTGGACAGTGGGATGAAACTGGAGCATCCAGAGGAAACCCACACTTTTGAAAATTTAGGATGGATAAGCAAGGAAGAACATACATTATATAGACCAAAAGGCTGCAGCAGACCAAAATACATCTTCAGCTTAAAATAAATACGCCATAGACATTAAGCTGCTCAGATCAAAATACCCGATAGAATGTTTGTTGTATGGTATTAGGAATGAAAAGATGATTATTTACTCTAAGTGGGCACAATAGTTCTAGGTGACTTGAATATCAGAAGGAGGGAGAAAATTGAGTCTTTTTGCTTCACGTCGTTTAAATAAAGTCACGAATACACACTGGTGTTTTATTGTGAGTTTTACAAAAAGTAAAGCATTAGGCGAGTATCAGCCGAGTAGGGGATTGTGTGTTTTAAACCCGATTGACCCCTTGATTGAAAGTTTCAAACAACATTATGCATCTCAAGGAAAAAATTAAAATTCTGCTTTAAATAATACCATTCTTTACTTGGAGGAAAAAAAATAAAAATGTATAGTAGCTACTGTATTGTTTTTGGGAAAGATTTCTTAAGAGCCCTCCTTGAATTTGGATATTTTATTACTGGTGTATAAATGATGCAGAAATAGAGAAGGGCATTTATGATGGATTTTTGGGCAATTAAATCAATTAAATCTTTGTCAAGATACAATTTTAAAATTTTGATTAAACATTCAGTCAGTTAACCCAAACACAGGCACATGAGGAATTGGCAGAAGTGAACCAAGGGTCCACTGCTGTTGCTGTCCCGTGAAGCAGAGAAAACATTGAAAGATGTGATGGTGCTCTGTGGATTGTCAAACACAGACAAGCAAATATTCCAAGTCAGAAGGCTAGAGAAAAAATAAATTTAGAATTAATGCTTTCAGGAAAATTCTAAATTTATCTAAAAAAAAGGAGTCATGGGTGAGCCACTAATACCACAGACTTTTTTTACTTTTACAAAATAAACCGAGTAAATATTTTCTACTTTATTAGTCCCTTTCAGTCAGTGCTGATTCCTTCTGCCCTTGAGACTGTGAAATTGCCAGCAATGAAACAAAATCCTTGACTTATATATTGTGAAACAATTTTGTCTATTTTCTAATGCACCTTTCTGTTTTGTAGTACACTCAAGTGGAGAGGCCGAGTGTCCCTTTGTGCCATTTCATCTTGACCTCAATTTTAACTTTTAAGTCACTTTTATGAATCTGGGTTTTGGGCTTTTCAGATCTTGCTAGTTATTAATTTACTTTTTTTCTGCAACATGGTTTTGAGTTTTGTTTTTGAAAAGTTTCCATCACTTTGTGATTATCTTACTGGACCATGACCATTTGTTTTATGGTTATATGCCCGTTACTGGTTACAAAACTATACTGTCTTCTTATCCAGCCTTTGCAAGTTTAAAAGGTTTTGTACATTTCAAAATTTTTTAGTTTGTTTGCTTCAAAACTTATTTGGTTAAGGATTTTTTTTTTAGTTATCACTAACTTTTTGAGCATTGCCCTTTTGACCCAATGTTTTAACTACGTTCAATTTTGATGTTTGATGGTTTGCTAATTACCCAAAGAACCTTTGCTTATTTTTCTTCTCTCTCAGTTTTTTATTTGTACATACATTACTCACCTGGAAGGTTGCACAAACCACACATTTATACATTTAAATCCCGTGTACTGTATTTTACTTTTCTTCCACTGTCTTGTCTGTAGATACAGTAGTTTCTCCTATAGAAAACAAGATCGAAACAAGACTCACTGTGTCCTATAATAAACTCATGGCCAGTCGAGGAATGCTTCATATTCTCAGTGTTTCCATAACAGGCTCTCCTCCCAATGATATTATCAGTAGGCAATTAAAAAAAACATATCATTATGCACAAACATCTGCAACTGCCTGCCTTGCAACATTAGCAACTAAGGAGAAAGACAGAACCCGACCATTCTGCTGAAGAAGTTTACATCAGAGCAATTATCAAAATAAGGATTACCAATAAACCAAAAAAAGTTAAGTGTCTGAAATCTAGAAGGAAACAAAGTGTACAATGTCTGGCCATAAATGAAAATAAAAATGGTGAAAGCACTAAAGGTCAAAAAGATGACAGAGGGTGACAGTTGTACCAGTGGTTCAGGACCTGCTTTATAATGGCAGAATAAGACTGCTGTAACGTGCTGACTCCCGGAATCATTGCTACCATGTCAGATGACTGGGACCCTGTGATGTTACTACTGCATATGGTTGTATATCAGATTGATATCTTGGCAGTTCTATTATTGAGTGATACAACAGAATTGTGTGGTACTACCTTATATGGTGTTGTCCTTGTTTAGTATATCCTGTTTAATGTTAGCAGATAGATAGATAGATAGATAGATAGATAGATAGATAGATAGATAGATAGATAGATAGATAATACTTTATTAACCCAGGGAAATTACATACCCCAGCAGCACATGCCAAAAAAAAACAATATTAAATTAAAGAGTGATAAAAATGCAGGTATAACAAAACAATAATTTGGTATAATGTTACGTTTACCCGTTTGGGGAACTGAATCATCGCTAGTGGGGGGAGGAACGATCTCCTCAGTCTCCCATGTTATACTGACTGCAAATTTGCCTATAATATAAAGTAGCTAGGTCACATGTTTTGTTATTTTTGGTGTTTAAATATCATATGCACATTTCTGAATTAATTTTGGTCCCAATACAATGCTTTGAATTTAATTGCAATGCTTTTAGTTCCACACTTTCACCATTTGTAGTCTCATTACTAATTGGGGCAATTCATGGAAGTGATGCTGTATTTGCCATCATTACATGGGTACATAAACTGGTCTATCTGTATCCAAGACTGTGGACTGGGCTATAAAACAAACTTTTTTCTTTGGTAGGTTTTGACTTTTACTTTCATTTTGCTCTGTTGGCCCTTTATTTAGGGACTGGTTGACTGATTGCATGGTCTCAGCTTTATACATTTCTGACTTTTGTCTTAAATCTCAGTACTTTGTACTTTGAATTTACGCCGTCATGTGCTGTAGAAAATAAGGGGCTTGTCTTTAAACAGGGTTTGTAGGGACATGTTTGTAATTTTGTTTATTATCAAGTAACGTTACAAACCAAGGCTGGGAAAATTTCAACAAGATATATAAATATATATATATATATATGTCACCACGGAGGGCTAAGGGCTCGTGAAAGGGGTTCTGAGCCATGCGGGATGTGGCAGCCAACTCTCTTTCTCACTTCCTAGCTAACCCGGAGGCCACTCTCTCTGGGCGTCACTTCTGGGACGAGCCAATGGAGACAGACCTTGCCAGCTCCGGCCCCTGATGTCACATCCGGGGACTAAACCGGGAAAAGATGAACAGTGCCGATCCTTATGACTCTTCCTGCCTCCCTTTAAAGCCCCTTTCCTTCTCTGGCAGTCTTTTTTTGACTCTGTTAAAGCACTTCAGTGCTGTATTTTGATGAAAAGAAACGACTTTGCAGCCAGGATACCTGTCATGGGTGGCTGCCCCAAACCTTTTCTGTCTTTGTCCCTTTGTGACAGTGGCGTAGGGGGCAGGATAAAATATCGGTATTCCCAGGCGGAGGGGCCCTGGTCGGAAGACGGTCGGGCCCCGGGCTCCCAGCTCCAGAACTGGGCCATCTAGAGGGCCGGGTCGGTGGGCTCACGGGGGGCTTGCCTGGGGGACGAGGGACTCAGTATGCTCTTTGGGGAGTTGCCCCCAGTGAACCACAGCCCATTTCCCCCACCCAGGGTGCCCAGTGGGTGGATGAAAAGGTGGAGGTTGGACCTTGGGGAGGCCGAAGTAAACAAGCCTGGTCCTAGGAAAAGGTATTGGCGGTGGCTCCCCTAGAGAACAAGCCCCTACCAGGATTGGCAGGGCTTGCTATCTGCTCTGAAACACCCCAGGGCTTCTTCCGTCTGGGGCAGTTCTGAAACATGTCCAGGGCTCATAGAGGCTTCTGGAAACACAGGGGGTGGCTTCACACTCTGGGAGAGCGGGAACCCCTTCTGTCAAACTCCACCGAAGTGCGCCCAAGGGACCGCCCTCCCTGTACCCCGGACTTGTATCGGGCGTCTGTCGGCGTGTCACTAACAGCGGAAACGAGGGGGAATGCAGGTGGAGGAGAAGCTTTGGTGCTCTGACAAACCTTGCTCCGCAACAGCGTGGTGATCGTTACGGTTTAAAACTCCGCTCTGTTCGATTCCGGCAGCAACATTTCCATTGTTGCCGCGTTTGTGCTACGCGGCAATGGCTAAAGTTAAAGACCAGTATAACCTCGTCCACGGAAACCGCTGGTACAGGAACCGCGTGTGTGGCTGCTACGGAGGGTCGGCCCAGAAAGTAACCGTGCAATCCTTCCTGATCCTCCACACCCGGTGATACTGGGGGGGGACTGGTCTAAAATTTAAAAAGCGTGAAGCACATACCACTCCCGGTTAAAGTTGGGCCTCGTTATGGGCCAGATGAACCGTCTCAAGCTGCCCCCCCGCCGTGTAATCAGCCGGCAGAGAGAGCCAAAAGCAGCTCCTGGGTGACGTAGCAACTCCGGCCGTCCCCGACTGACCGTCATCCACCAACGCCCGGCGCGGGCGGGAGGAAACCACGCCCATTGAGGTCGGCGCTGACCCTCTCTCGTTTCGGTTTCAATTTAAACGGGCGCCGGCTTCTTTCGAAGGAGCAATGGAATCGACTCCTAAAGTTTGCAAAAATGCAGTGGTCCTTGTCAATGGCCAAGCGCACTAGTCAGTCGATGCCACAGGGCCCCTACTTGTACTAGAAATGACCTCCTTTAAACGTGTAGCAATGCATAGCGGGCGGGGAGGCGAGGCTGCTGCAGTGCGCTCCCTTTCCCGGGCGGCAGGTTGCGAGCTGCTGCACCGCCCACCTCCTAGGTGGCCACCTGGGCACCGAAAAACTCTGGACCCATCAAGCTCCGTTTACTGCCAGGAGGTTGAGAGGTTAATGCTTTGCTTCCTGCCGGAGTGTCACCGACAGATTCCTAGGAGGACCGTGCCCCTCTTGTTCCTATTCCATTGAGCGTTCCCTTCCACAGAATCGGGGTCGACCTGGTGGGACCTCTAGAGCCCTCAGCCCAGGACAAAAGACATTTTAGTCCCGTGGATTATCCCTACGATCGAAGCTGTTCCGTTGCCCCCGCTACCCCAAAGCCCCACGGGAATTACTAGGTTCCCGGCGTGGGGACCCCCAAAGAAGTCTTGACAGACCAAGGACCCCTTCACCTCGGGGGCGTTCAAGGAGACTGCCAGGTTACTGAAAATAAAGCATTTAAAAACCTGGTTATCATCCTAAAACCCCGATGGGTTAGTAGAGAGGGGTTTAATCAAACTCTCAAGCAAATGCTGCGTAAGGTGGTCAGCGGAGGGAAAAGGAACTGGATCAGCTCCTCCCCTCGTCCTTTTTGCCTTCGAAGTCCCAAAGCCTCCACGGGGTTTTCTCCCCTTTGAACTACTGTATGGGCGACAACCTCGGGGCATATTGGATTTTTGAAAGAAGGCTGGAAGAAGAGGCTCTTCCCACCACTAACATACTGGGTATATGGCAGTTCCGATAGTTTTGGGAAAAAGTTTGGCCTGTCCTTAAAAAGTCACATGGGGGGAGGCTCAAGCAGCACAGGTTAGCTTAAAACGCGAAACGCTCTTGGGAGTTCCCGGAGATCGGGTCATGGTCCTAGTGCCTACCTCCCACTCTAAGTTGTTTGCCCACTGGCGGGGCCCCCTCCGAGGTTAAGGAGGGAAGGGACTGGTGAGCTATTTGGTGAGTCACCAATCGTCGGCCAAAGGCGGTTTATCATGTGAACCTGCTGAAACCGTGGAAGGACAGGGACCCGACCCCTCCCCCGGCCAGCCCGCTCACTCTTCGCTCACACACGACCTTAACTTTGGCACAGACTTGGGCCCAGGCAGCGGCAGGAGCTGGAAACAGTTATCCGGACCGTTGGAAGTCAGTGAAGCGCCCGGAAGGACCTCCCCTGATTGAGCACAACTTGGACAGACCCGGGGGTTTGTCGACCCCCGTCCCGTCTTCCGGGGGCAAAAAGGCTGAAGTGGAGCTTGAGATCAAGTGCATGCTGGAACTAGGTGTAAATTAAATTATAGTCCCTGGCCCAGCCCGTGCTCGTCGGTAAGCCTGGCCGGGAGTTGGAGGTTCTGCAATGATTTCGTCCACAAGGTCTCCTGATTTGATGCCTATCAATCCCGCGTGGGCGACCTCCTAGAGGCTTGGACAGGTCAATATCTGACCACACTTGACTGACAAAAGGGTACTGGCAGGTTCCTTTACGGACTCCGAAGGAAAAACGGCGTTTAGTACTAGCGGACACTGCGTATCGGGGTCCTTCCATTTGGGCCCGGGGCTCCAGCACCTTTCAGCGTCTGGTGGACAAAGTGTTTGACCTCATAACTGCTGCTGCCTACCTAGAGGGCGTGGTCATCTATTCCCATGAAGGAACACCCACAGCATGCCCCAAAGCGGTATTACGGACACTTGGTGAGGCGGGCTCGGATTAATCCGAAATGTCTTTGGTTAAGCGGGGGCCAAATATTTGGGGCTACCTGGTGGGTGGGGGGTCCCGTAAGGCCACAGTGCCCCAAAATTGATCCATTCTGAAATGGCCCGTCCAGAACAAGCGGCAGGTCCAACTTCGGGTGTTTGGGTACTACCCGGTTTGTCGAGTTTTGAGGCGCCTTGACCGATTTAACAAAGAGGGCCCCGACATTGTGGTATGGACTGCAAAACAGACACTGCATTTGGTGACGAAGAAAGGCCCCCGTCCGCACCTATTTTGATGGCACCTAACTTTTCTTTTTCCTTTCATCCTCCAGGCGGACGGGGGACACGAGCCTGGGGCCGTGCTGAGCAAAGTGTCGATGGTGTCGAACACCCGTCATGTTCCTGGAGCGGAAAAAGTTGGACCCGGGAGACCAGGTATCGGCGGTGGAGGGGCTCTAGCGATAAATGGGCGATCACTCAGGGTGAGGTACCACCTGTTGGGCGTGAGTTCACCTTGTCACGGACCAGCACCTCTACAGTGGATGGCCCTGCCAAGGAGTCGAATCCGGGGGGTCACCCGGTGGTTCTTGACCTGCAGCCATACAAGTTTTGCTCTTCATGCCTGGGTGCTCTGCCAGCGCTGATCTCCTCCGGGTTCAGACCCGGTTAGGGTCGCCCGACCCGACGGTCTGGGCTGGGGGCCTTGTCACACGCGCATGGGGGGCAGCTAAGGGGCTCAGTGAAGGCAGTTCTGAGCCATGCCGGGATGTGGCAGAGCGCGCCAACTTCTTTCTCCACTTCCTGAGCCTAACCGGAGGTTCCACCTGTTTTCTGGGCGTCACTTTGGGACCGAGCCAATGGAGACGAAACCCTTTCACTCGGCCCCTGATGTACATCAGGACTAAACCAATGAAAGATGAACCGTGCCCGATCCTTTGACCTCCTTCCTGCCTCCCTTTAAAAGCCTTCCCTTTTTCCCCTTCTGGCAGCTTGTTTTGGACTCTGTTGTAAGCCAGCAGCCAGCACTTTGCAACCAGGATACCTAATTACATGGGTGGCACCCCAAACCTTTTCTGTCTTGTCTCGTTTTGTGACAATATATATATATATATATATATATATATAATTTTATAAACTTCTAGAAGGGTTACTCTGCTCTTCTAAAAAGGACAGTGGTGAGCATGTAGCTACTTGACCCACGTGCTCTTCAAGGAGATAACTTCTGGACACTTTCCTGGGAATGTTTTTTTAAAGCCTTTAATCGGGGAAATGGTTTCAAAGGTGGACAAACAACATCATCAAAATCAGGTTTTATCTGACATTAATTTCACATTTGAAATTTACATACCGTAAGTTGAAATTAGGTAGATTAAGTCGTTTTCTTTTCTTGTTTGCTAAATTATTTGTTGATAAGCGTCACTTTATTATGCTTTTCTCTTATGTGCTATATATTATAGGGGGTATCTTAAATTATTATGTTAATTACTCTTTAAGTGATTTACCTTGAATCAGGGAGTGGGATCTTCACTAACCTTCAGTGAGCGACTACCATTAGCCTTTACATTGGACTGAATAAATTGTGTCCTTGCTTTGCTAATGTTGGCTCCCTTTTTCTTGTTTGGCTCTTTATTTGGACTGCAAGTACTTTTCTTATTCCCCATCTCATTCTATTTTAGGCATGTCCATTTTGTTTCTGCCTTTACTTTGATCTTGCCTTGAATTGTTCTTATAAATTTACCAATACAAAGGAACTTTGTTTTGTCATTTAGGATAGAGGATTCTAATTCGCTGTGAAACATCCAAGACAAAATTAAAAATTGCATCAACAAGGACACAGTTCACTGTCTTGTTTTAACACTTGAGAGGTTCAAAGTGGGCTATAGACAGATCAGTCCATCAAATAATTTCCCCCTCCATATTAATTTATGCAGTGTGTGCTAGGCAAGGGTTTTTTTATTAAATATGGAGTTCACTGAAACTTCCTGGGGTGTTTATGCTTTACTCAGGTGTACAGAGTTTTGGAAATCCTTCAAGGGAAATTTCTTTTGAAGAATATTTACTTTAAAGTGTTCTATATATAATAACTTAAATTGGGTTGATGAATAAAGTAACTACTACTATACTTTTACATAAGAAATTGCTTTTTCCCTTGAAAAACATGACATGTATTCTATTAAAATTACTAAATCCCTTGGTAAATTTCTAAAAACAACTTAAATTATTGAAAACATTCTTTTTACTTTTTACAATATTTCTTCTTTCCTGCCTCACCAATGCATATCAATTGTAAAGTAGAAACAACTAAGCCAGTATTTCCCGAACAGCACAATATTTCAAATGAGATAGCAAAACTTACTTAGGCCTCTGTTTGTGGGCCTATTTAATTTTTAAAATAATTTTAAACTGAGTCACTAAATATAGTATTAAAAATCCATGCTGGAGGTACAAACAGTGATGTCAACAGCAGTTCATTATTGGGTCAAAAGTTGGGGTAAGTGTTGAAAATTAAATGAAAAGCTAAATTCTGCAAAAACCTTTGTAATTAAGGGGGAAAATGTATTATAATAAATATACAGAAAATTTGACACTCCACAACAGGTACCTTAATCAGCTACTGAATAACATATTGAGACAATTTCAGCTAAACACTTGTATTAGCTAAAATAGTTAAAGAAAAGGGGAAAGTTACAACTGAAATTAATTATAGTATTCTTATATTTATACATTTTATTTGTTTTGCTCAAGTATTGCTAAAAGATGTCACATAATGGCAGCTCATCATTCTACCATTTTTCATTTTGGTTGCTGGGGTGCTATGCATACTAGGGGCATGGGTTTTGTAAATTCATGTGTGTGATGTCACATGGACTGTTCACGTAATTGTTGGTGACCAAATTATTTAGCAGTCAGCCACAATCACTATCATTGCCTGAACATTGATTACCAGCGAAATACCTTTTCATAGCTTTAGAAAGTAGTTTTCAAACAACTCTTTTTTATGTTATCTGACATTTGTTTTTACCTTTGTTCTCAATTATTCTCTTTTGGTTTGCTGATACCTTAGACATTGGTGAATCGATCAATATTCTGTCCAGACAACTCTTCCTGATTTCTCAAATTATGACCTCTGCCTCAACTGTGTGACTACTGCATTCTCATCTGTTTGGTTCTGTTTTGGGTAAAAGGCTGAATCTGTGAAACCATTCAATGTTTCAAATCAGTTTATATAAGTTCAAAGTTCTGCCTTTTGCAGCTCACATGCTCATCCATACATGGAATACACATGGAATATTTTTCTGCATGATAAACAATCCTTAACTGTGTTCCTGCTTTTTGCACAAATTAAAAGTTTAGCACTCAGCATCATGCAACATTGTAACTAATTGTTACATTAGTGTGTAATTTTAAAAATAAAAATATTTACAATATTTTCTGCTATTAGATTTGACAGACAGTCAACTGCATTTTTATTGACAATGGGACGAATACACATAAAATCCAACCAAATCATTTATTTTTTCAAAAAAAATAGAATAACTCATTTTACAGTATATTTAATGAATCATAAATACAAATATCAGTTAGAGTTCATGAGACTTGCATACCCAATAGAATTAATACTAAATGACAAAAAACTACCCTATAAATAAGCAGCTGTAGCAACACTATCTACCAACAAATACAAAAAAACCAAGTCACTAACTAAATTTGTAAACCATTTTACAATTTTTTGAGTTTAGTGTAATAAATCAGACATAGACCTTGAGTACAAAAGGCCAACTTAAAACTGGGAATAATTTCTTTATTATAAAATTGCAAAGTCAAGAAGTTTTTTAATAATACAGTCAGGTACATACGTAGGTATTTGGACAGTGACACAATTTACATAATGCCACCACAATGGATCTAAAATAAGACCATCATTATGTGAGGGAAGTTTAGATTTAGGTTTTTAATTTGGGGGTTTACAAAAATATTAAAAATATGTTTGTTTACCAAACAATTTTCTGTATATAACCCCCACCCATTTTCCGGGGCTATAAAGTATCTGGACATTTGACTGACATTTGAATTGACCAATGTGGAATTTGCATAAGGGCGCTATCACTGTGAACTCTCAGTATGAGGTCCAAAGAGCTGTCCATGCAAGTTAAAAGCAGGACATCAATAGTCTGAGAAAACAAAACAAACCCTTTAGAAGAAAGAGCAGAAAAACGAGGGAAAGGACAAATCAACCATCTGGTATATTCTTAAAAAAAAGGAACAAACTTGTGAACTCAGGAAAACCAGGAGGTCTGAAAACAGAAGAACAACTGTTTTGGGTGATTTCAGAATTCTGTCCTTGGGAAAGAAGAACCTTCACAACATTTAGCAAAACTAAAAAAACTTTCTGGTGGTAGACCTATCATTTCAAGAAGACTTCGGGAAAATAAAAACAGAGGGTTTACCACAATGTGCAAACCACTGGTTAACCACAAAGCGGGAAGGATAGATTAGACTTTGCCAGAAAACAGTTTTTAAAAAGCCTGTCCAGTTCTGGAACAATTTTCTTTGGACAAAGGAAACCTCAATATTAACCAGATGTTAGAAAGAAAAGAGTATGGAGAAAAGAACAAATGGCTCAAGACTGATTAATACCACATCATCTGTGAAAATGAAGGAGGCAGTTTTATGGCATGATCATGCATGGCTGCGAATGGAAGCCAGTCACTAGTGTTTATAGATGATATGAATGCTGGGCAGAGTAGCAGGAGGTTTTTGAAGTGTACAGGGCTATACTATCTATTCAGATTCAGCCAGATGCCAAACGATAGGATAAAACTTCACTGTGCAAAAGGACAATGAGCCAAAACAAACTGTGAAAGCAACCCAATGCTTTTCAATGAAATAAAGGCCGGGAAAAAGTACTACTAGAATGGAAACCCAGCACTTGGAGATAGCTATGGGTTGCAGACTTCAGACATTCATTGACTGTAAAGGATTTTCAACCAAATATTGAAAATGATCATTATATTCATAATAATGTTAGTTTGTCCAAATTCTTTTGAGGCCCTGAAAACAGAGGGACTATGTATAAAAATACCTATCTTTTTTAAACAGCTCACAATATTTTTTTAAACCCTTAAATTAAAGCTAAAAGTCTACACTTTAACCACATCTTTATTGCATTTCAAATTATCGTGGTGGTGAAAGAGCCAACATTATGAAAATTTTGCCACTGTCCAAATACTTATGGACCTAGCCTTTTTATGTATTTTTACTTTATGTATTATATTGCATAAGGTCTAAGATGTACAGTGAAGCCTCATTTTTTACATCTTTCTATTATTTAATTTGAGGCATCTGACTGACAGCCAGTACACAGTAACACTGCATTGTAATTAATACTAAGATTAATGCTTTTAAAGAAACAATCTATCACTTATACAACCATTTGTTCATGTTAGATCCATACTACATGGTCTAAAGCCCATTTCTTCCATCTACACTCGGACAGCAAATATAATTTGCCCATTCTACATCTTACCTAGTTACTTCATTCTCCTGACAAGATATCTCTTAAGATAGCAGCATTCTGTTTTCAATAAAAAAAAACATTAGCCTGTAAGTGCCAAGGAATTGTCTTATATTGGCCAAAAAGGGTCTTGCTCTATTAGGGAAATTTAATACTTAAAGAACAACAAATTGGACTGGAGACACCATGTCTCAAGAGCAATGCCTGCTAATTATTTTCAGTTTCTGAATGGCTAAAGGCCAACCTCACCCATATTTGCCAAAGGCTAAAACAAACCCAAAATTTGTAGCCATTTTTGCTAGATGCATATATCTGTTTGCTTTTTATGTATTACAATATCTCTTCCTCTCTTTGAATGTTGTACTGTAGTTGGCAAACTAATTGGTTTTAAATGCTACATACAGATGTAAAGATTATTGAAAAGCTAAACACAGAAGCAGCAAAAGATTCACTGGAAATAAATGAAACAATTTAAAAATAGGCTGATATCATAAGTTAATCTATTGCCTATAATGAATAGACTATCTGTACTTTTGACTACCATCTATACTTTAATTAATTGCCCTTTGTCCTTTCATTAGCAAAATACTCTCGAAACAAACATAACATAAACCAGGCCTAAAGATGCTGAC
>NW_024377337.1:0-25000 GCF_016835505.1 Polypterus senegalus
TTACAGCACAGTGTCCCTGTCACTGCACTGGGGCATTGGGATCCACATTCAGCCCACAGGGTTCAGTCCTCCTTGCTGGGCTCACCAACATCTCTTCCAGCAGCAACCCCAACTTTTTCCAAGCTGGTCTCCCATCCAAGTACTGGCTGGGCCCAAACATGCTCAGCTTCAGGTGGGTGGCCTCTTCTGAAGTGAATGTGGTATGGCTGCTGAAAAACAACCAAACATCATGATGCTGCCACCACCAATTGAAATGGTATTGTGCAGGTGCCTGGTTCATTCCAGACATGGCACTTATAATTGAGGCTGAACATCTAATCCTGGTTTCATCACACCAGAGATTCTTCTTTCGCAAAGTCTTGGAGTCATTTAGATGTCTTTTTTCAAACTCCAAATGGGTTTTCATGAATCATCTAGATGCCCTTCCATAAAGGCAATATCAGTGACGGTCGTCCTTCTGGAAGTTTCTCCCATCTTCACACAGGTTCTCTCAAGCTCAGCCAGAGTGATTCTTGTTCATCTCTCTTACCAAAACCCTTCTTCCCTGATTGTGCAATTTGAACGCGTTGCCATCTCTAGGAACAGTTAGAGTTGTGCCAGATTTCTTCAGTTTAAGAATAATGGAGGTCACCCTGCTCTTGGGAACCTTTACTGCTGCAGACATTTTTGTAGCCTTCCCCAGATCCATGTGCCTCAACCCAATCCTGTTTCTGAGCTCTCCAGGGGAAACCTTCAACTTCATGCCTTGGTTTTTACTCAACTGTAGGATATTCTGTGGACAAACCCCAAGTGGGCTTTCATGTGTCATCTGGCCAATCTGCCAATAAGCCCAGATTGGTGGAGTGTTGCAGAGGTGGATTTCATTCTCTAAGTTTCTCCCATCTCCATACATGTTCACAAGAGGGGCTCAACCAGAGTGACTACTGAGTTCTTGGGCACATTTCTTACCAAAGGTCTTCTTCCTAAGGTCACACAGTTTGGCCAAGTGGCAAGCTGTAGGAAGAGTCATGGTTGTTCTGAACTTCTTCCATTAAAGAATTATGAAGGCTACTGTGCTGTTGGGAACCTTTAATGATGCAGATATATTTTGTAGGGTTTCATAGATCTATCTGATTGTAACCAATGCTGTCCCTATGCTCTACAGGCAGTTCCTTCTTGTGGATTCTTCTATAAATGGGTGGGTGCTTTTCCTATTCAAGGGCAGGAAGGTGAAGGATCAATGCTTTTGAGCTGTGGTACTACACATTTTGTGGGCAGCCAGAATAACAAACCAAGCAATTTTGGAACAGATCATACCGAAATTCTCACTGGTGTCCAAGACGACAAAGCAAAAGCTCACCTACTTTGGTAAATTGAGAAGAATGCTATTCTTGGAATGGTCAGTGGTAGAAGAGAAAGAGGCTGCCCAAGAACTCGTTGGCTAGATACCATCAGCAAAGGTAATGGAGTGAATATAGGAGAAATGAAAGAAGCCATGAGAGATCAGAAGACCTGGAGAGCATTGATCCATAAGATCGGCCACAAGTCATACTCAACTCAACTGAATTAAACACAGAGATAACGTCAGAGGTGTACCGTGTACTGTAGGTGTCAAGTCAAGTCAAGTTGAGGAGCATGCACTGGTGCAGCGCGTTGCCACACCTACTACACGATCCCAATCCCAGTTGGCAACCCCCCAGGCAGACACACAATCCTGTCCCACCCTCGAGAAATGACCCTCTATGTGCCGCAGTCAGGTGTTACGTGGGCGACCCCTTAGTGGTCCAGTCACTCAGGTTCCCAACAATGAGGATCTTACGAGCTAGATCACCCTCAGGGAAACATGCCACATGGCCATAGTGCCGAAACTGACGCTCCCACACAATGCAGGTAATGTACTTCATTCAGGACTCCATGAGTAACCGCTCATTCGACACAAAGTCAAACCAACGGTACCCAAGGATTTTCAGGAGAGACACAGTACCAAAGGAGTCCAGCCTTCATCTCAGGTCACTGGATAGCAGATCTTTACAGACTGGAGTTAAAAACAGAACTGAGTATAACAAAGAGAAGGCGGTATACGTGGTCAGCTGAAGGAAATGCCGTCACGAGTCTGAGGCATTCTGGAACCGGAAATGACATCAGAAGGAAGTGGGATCAGGTAAACTGGAACCAGAAGTGATGAAAGGTTCTTCTGTTGTGCTGTAGAGAGAGAGGAGAACGAGTTAAGTGTGTTTATCTGTGGTCCCCTATTTGGGCCCGTGAATTGTCTCCTAATTGCATTTGTGTGACAACTGATAAACAACAAAGAAATGCTCAGGTGGACTCCAAAACAAGATGTAGAAACATCTCGGTGACGATTAATACTGTAGAATGGGATGCAGCTGAGCCAAACTTCAAGTGTTCTGCCAAACTTGTGTCAGTGTGATATTTCAGTTTTTTACTTTTCATAAATTTGTAAAAAAAAAAACTCATTGAGTCTTCAGTGTTTTGTTTGATGAGAGAAAAATGGATTTACAAAGATTTTAGTGTAAGGCTGCAATGTAACAAAATAGGAAAAAAAGTGAAGGGGTCTGAATTTTTTCTGAAGGGCAATCCGCCTTTCCTTGGATTCTGAAGAAAACCAAAGTACCAAAGAGAAACTCGTACAGACGTGGTGGGAGCGTGCAAACTACGCACAGGCGCAGCGGTCTGGTGGGGATCTCAGCACAGACACCCCCAGGCATGTCAGTGTCTCTGCTCCCCGGTCCTGATAATAAACCTGGCAAGTTGAATTGTGTCTTTCATCCAAGTTTTAGGGCAAATGTGTCCTCTTTGATCACCTGACCACATTTAGTTTGCTCCATTTTTTTTCTACAGGAGAAAACAAAACAAAAACCGTGACGCCGATGAGAAGGCCCCATTGTGAATGACAGGCGCTGATTAATCTGCAGTCCTTCACAGCTGTAACTTCCTCTTTGGATCGAGGCCTTGAAAGACCAACCTTTCCAGTTTGTTGTCTTCAGCGTGTCATTCATGAATCTGCAATGCCAGAACACCTGGTGAGAATTTCAGACATACGGAAATACTCGTTTGTCGATACGTGTGCTTCACAACATTTGATTAGAGTAAGATCCCAGTGCAAAGACTCCTGATAGAGGTGGAAATCTCCTTTCTGTGCTGCTGTAGGTGTGGATCAGGGGGATAGGGCGTCTTTTATGGCCAGCAGCCCACCACATGAAGTTTAATGACTGCGGCTGCTCAATCACATCACCTTGAGAATGTCAGACTACACGACTGAAGATCACAGGGGATGAATAATTGAACGGCTCAGTCTAGACTTTTCACGTTTCCAAAGAACAACAAGATGTTCCCTTTTTCTGACAGCCAACGAGGTGCTGCCTGTCAGTGTTGGTCTTCCAGATATAGTAAGTTTAAGTACCATGTTGCTTCTCTTCCATTTTTTCCATTCTGTCATAGTAAGACGGACACAAGACATCAGACAGACGGGCCTCTCTTCTCTTTATGAGGTCCAAACCAGCATTTCCTAGGATGTGCTTGCTTCTGGCAAGTTTGAGAAAGGTATTCGCTGTAGCCAGGAGCCAGATGTTGAGTAGGAGGGACTACATTGTCAAGTAGGAGGGACTTATGGGCTAATAACATCTGACCCTCACACAACACTAATCTTAACCAGAGTGTAATTGGGCATGCAATGGGCACATGTCCCCTCCTACCTGACATTCAGCTCCTGGCAGCAGAGATACATACTTGGTAAGTCTGGACAGCAATATCAGCTCACCTAAATGCTGCTGAAGTTAGGAGAAGGAGTCCTAAATTAGACAAACTGATAAAATTCTTTCACTCCCGAAAAGAAGGACCACATATTACCGTATATACTCTTGTTTAAGTTCTCCTGCGGATAAGTCGAGACTTGATTTTACTGTATAATTTCCAGTGTTTTATAATGTCGATCGCTAAGTCGAATGCGGAAAACTCACGCTGTTGGTCCAAAAGATTATGATATGCTATCGCCACCTGAGAGAGTCACCACGGAGCACACTGCCTTTTGATTTTATGTATTGTGCCTACGTGACCACACGGTAATACCCGAACTATTCCATAGCGATATTAGTACTGTTTTGTGTTTTTTGTATCTCACACCCTCATACACCTTTATCGTAAGAGCATCTCTTATCTATGATGGAACGTTCGATCAGAAGAAAATATGAAGCTGGTTTTAAATTAAAAGTCATTGAAGTGGCGAAAGAAACTGGTAACTGCGCTACTGCAACAAAATTCAATGTGTCTGAGAAACTGGTGCGAGATTAGAGGAGGCTAGAAGATGTAAAAAAAATAAAATAAAATAAATAATAATAATTGTTGTACAAAGTATTTTTGAACAGGCATATAAGTTGGGGTCTGATTTTATGATCGATTTTTCAGGTTTCAAGACCCGACTTATACACGAGTATATACGGTAATTTAATTTGAAATACTTTATTAATTCCCGTTGGGAAATTTAGAGGTCACAGCCCAAGGACAGCCGTTGTACATCACCCTTGGAGTGATTCTCAGGTTAAGAGCCTCACTCTGGCCTCCCTTCCTGGCAAGGAATCAATTAACAGCCTGTTCGGGACGCCATTCTACTCTTGTCCTACCACTCTGGCAGTGGACCACCTTTCCTCCTAGACGGGTGCAGTTTAGATGCATACGGGTAAGCAACTCTTCTGTGTCTGCTCAGTTGGAATGTGCTGAAAGGTAACCAAACATGAAATGCTTTTACTCCTAAGAGTAGGACCATATATAAATATTTTTTTGATTTGATACACTTTATTAATTCCCAAGAAGAAACTGAAATTGTCTTTTCACATGACCTTTTGGGGGTCAGAGAGCGGAGTCAGCCATCGCACATCACCCTTGGGGCAGTTTTCAGTTTAAAGGCCTTTCTCAAGGGCCCAACAGAGTAGAGTAGGATCCCTTCTGGCAGTAATGAGATTTGATCCGGCAGCCTTCCAGATTCCAGCGCAGACCCTTAGCCCCAGAGCCACCACTCCTCCTGTCAGGCATTTGAGGCCGCCTGAGTTTTTTGAGGCAATTCAGACCGTTTTCCTACACTAATGAGTAGATGATTTCGGGTGCTTCTGGGATAATCTTCAGCTGTTAGGCACCCTGAACCGGATTAAACAAAATGTATGCATCAGGTTAAATGGTGGTTTGAGTGAGGATATTGGCCGTGTATGAGAGAATGTGGAAGGACACTGGCACCCCATTCCTGCCATGCACTCTCTGAGCTGAGAATGGGCATGAAAATAGATAGCTGGCTTGTTTTGGATTTCTCTTGGCTGTTTTGGGACTCCGACGTATATTTGAATGCCAATGAAAGTTACCCTAAGAACAGGGTAAACGGAGTCATCTGCTCAGAACGGAGAAGCTGAAGAGTTAAACGCCGGCCACCTGGAGCCCTGAGGCGAGCCAGCTTCAAGACAGCTGGCAATCCCAGCTGGAGCCATGCCACGGACAGCTGAACGGCTGAAGTCATTTGCAGGAGGAGGCAGGGTGCACCATTGCAGGTCCTCCACGCTACGGGCCTTCAAAGAAAAAAAAAAAAGGGAAAAAAATAAAAGATTCCGCATACTCCGGGTTCTGGAAACTTAATATTCTTGAGTGTGCAGTGGTACGCACTTGTTCTGTTCCGCTTCCTGGAGGAGCGGCCACACTGACGCACGCACACACACACACACACACACTTTTTCACTCGCACGCATGCAGCCTGATGCTCCAATGGCCTGTAGTTGACCTCGACGTCTTCCCACTCACCGACGTCACCGCGCTGCGCTTCCACACAGCCCAGTAAAGGCAGGGCAGTAAAGAAATACCAGGGAAAGAGTTAACAAGCCGTTTTCTTCTCTTTGAGATTAAACTGAGAGTGAGGCATAGCCATGAACTCTCCAGGGTGGATCAGAGTTCTTTACTTTGATCCCTCCGGGAGTTTCAGCCCACAGGAAAGTCCAGCTCGCCATCCTCGTCTTCTGCTTTCAAATCGCTGAGCGTAAACAACTTTCGTGCAAGCGAGCCGCGGACCAGGAAGCCAAGTTAAATGTATCGGCCTGCCGGTGCCAATGAAACGATTCGTTCTGCTGGTTTCCTAAAATACAGGCTTTACTGGTTCGATAATTACACACTTTAGGAGTAAACGATGGCTCCGTCAAAGCGAAAGTTGGCAAGTTCAGTCCGCAGGACCTCCAGGCACTTCCTGCTTCCACGGGTGCTGCTCTTGGAGTTTTAAAAGAGGTCCATTTGACCTTCACGGGCTGCCATCATAACCACCTGACTCTAACACCCTGTAGTCTTTCTTCATTAAATAACAGCGGATTTCATAGTGGACCAGAAATGATCAAATCTACACGAGATCTCCTGGGACTCCCACCCTCTTGTCCTTAAATCGTCTGCAACGTTCCTTAGATTTCCAGCTCAAAGTGATGGCTGAACAAATGTGACCAGCAGTTTCCATGAGGGAGTGTGCTCTGTGTTGGACTGGCATCCATTCAGGAGTTGACTCCATCTGTGCACCTGATGACTTCCTGAGACCCTCTGATTGAAGAAGTGTACAGTCGTGGCCAAGTTTTGAGAATGACACAAGTATTGGTTTTCATAAAGTTTGCTGCTTCTGTGTTTTTAGATCTTTTTGTCAGATGTTTCTATGGGGTACTGAAGTAGAATTACAAGCATTTCATAATTTTCAACGGCTTTTATTGACAATTACATTAAGTTCATGCAAAGAGTCGATATTTGCAGTGTTGGCCCTTCTTTCTTTTTCAAGACCCCCTGTGATTCACCCTGGCAGGTTGTCAGTTAACTTCTGGGTCAAATCCTGACTAATGGCAGCCCATAATCAATGCTTGGAGTTTGACAGAATTGGTGGGTTTTTGTTTGTCCACCTGCCTCGACCACAAGTTCTCAAATGGTTCCTGACCATGGATCCAAAATTTTAATGTTCTGTTCCATGAGTCACTTAGTTATCACTTTTGCCTTGTGGTGTGATGCTCCATCATGCTGGAAAAGGCATTGTGGGTCACCAAATTGATCTTGGATGGTTGGGAGAAGTTGGTCTGTTTTTGGTCCCATTCTTTTTTCATGGCTGTGTTCTTAGGCAAAACTGTGAGTGAGCGCACTGCCTTGGCTGAGAAGCAACTCCACACATGAATGGTCTCGGGATGCTTTACTGTTGGCATGACACAGAACTGATGGTAGTGCCGCTCACCTTTTCTTTTTTCCAGTTGCCCCAAACAATCAGAAAGGGGATTCATCAGAGATAATGACTTTACCCCAGCAGTCCAATCCCTGTACCCTTTGCAGAATATCAGTGTGTCCCTGATGTTTTTCTTGGCTTCTTTGCTGCCCTTCTTGACACCAGGCCGTCCCCTAAAAGTCTTCGCCTCACTCACCGTGTGTGCAGATGCTCTCACACCTGCCTGCTGTCATTCCTGAGCAAGCTCTACACTGGTGGTGGTGCCCCGATCCCAAGCCACAAATAAAGAATGGGACAAAAACATCCTCCGAGAGCAACTTCTCCCAACCATCCAAGAACAGCTTGGTGACCAACAATGATGGAGCACCAGGCCATAAGGCAAAAGTGATAACTATGTGGCTTGGGGAACAAAACATCGAAATTTGGGGTACAAGGCCAGGAAACTCCTCAGACCTTAATCCCATTGAGAACTTGTGGTCGATCCTCAAGAGACTCCGTCAAACTCCAAGCATTGATTATGCAAGAATGGGCTGCCATCAGTCAGGATTTGAGCCAGAAGTTCGACTGCCAGCCTGCCAGGGCTGAAGAAGGGCCAACACTGCAAATATTGACTCTTTGCATAAACTTAATGGTCAATAAAAGCCTTTGAAACTTGTGAACGTCTTGTAATTTTACTTCAGTGTCCCATAGAAACACCTGACAAAAGATCTGAAACAGGGAACCAACACTTTTGGCCACAACTGTAATCAGAAATGAATGGACAGACTCTTCCTAGTGAGCAACCAAAGGTCAATGGATATTTAGTGCGTTGATCACCATGGCAGATGAATGAAGCTTCAGCTGATGGATTGTGAGAAGCCTGGGAATGGAAGACCGCTGGTTACCAATGGGGCTTTGGGAGGCGCTGCCAGTGTTGTTTGCAGCAGGCCAAGAAAGGGCAGCATGTCCAGTGCACCAGGAAAAGAACTCACCCCCTGGACATTTTCACAGCTTATTCTTATACTGTGCTAAATCACAAAGGGTTTCATTTGACGTTTTTGACCCTAATCAGCAGAAAAGGACTCTTCAGTGTCAAAGTAAAAGAGATCACTGCAAAGTGGTCTAAATGAATTCTACATCTATAACGTAAAATAATTGATTGTATAAGTGTTCACCTCTTTAATATGACACAAGAGAAAGCCACTGAAAACACAAGCACACATGTCATCTCAGCAGAAGACTCGCGGAGGGACGTCAGCTGGAAGAAGGTTCTGTGGTCTGCCGAGACCAAAATTGAGCTTCTGGGCCAACAGACTAAACTAAACATTGGGTTTAAATCGCACCTTATCAAAAATATACCATCCCTAACGTGAAGCATGGTGGTGGCACCATCAGGCTGTGGGGATGCTTCTCTGCAGCAGGCTCTGGAAGGCTTGTGAGGGCTAAATGATATCCTGGAGGAAAACCTGATGCAGTCTGCAAGTTACTGCACCTTGGGAGAAGATTTGTTTTCCAGCATGGCAATGACCCCAGCAAAAAGCCAAAGCTACACAGGAATGACTTCAAAACAACAACGTGAACGTCCTGGAGAGAGAAGGGAAACAATCCTAACTGGTTCAGAATTCTCCGAGTGTTGCAAACTGGCTGCTACACTCACGAGTGTGCTGTCCTAACTCACTAGAAGCTGCCAGAAGATGGCATTCGGGTAAAGATTGGCACACTCATCCCAGAAAGGCTGAATGTCTTGGAAATGCTGGTCAACAATAAACTTGTCAAAAGATATCAATTTGGCAGCGATGGAAAAAGATTTGGAATAAATCTTGTACATTATATGACTGATCCTTCTACATGGAGAAGCCCCGCACTGTTTGCTGAAATGAGTGTGTTGGTAACATTATGTGGAAAATGCAGCTTTGTAACAGCGGTGATTTGTGACAACCAAACATTTCTCGAATTTTGAGCCAAACTGAATGCCCTTACAACGTGTGAGGTGATGCGCTGATTCATTTTATTTTTCCATCACTCCATGTGAAGGTAATGTTAGAGCCAAGCTGCATTCATGTAAATTGGAAAACACACATAAAGTGTGGATGAGCAGGCAAATGTGAATCACATCTGATGTCGCAGTATCAACACACTGGTGGTCATGGATGCTGTAGCCTCTTTTACCTGATTGTCTAATGTGACATACCCAACGACAGAGACCAACTAGACTGTGACTGGCAACAACAACTGGCATTGAATGGAACTGTGCCTACAGAGATATCGAGAACAGGGTAACTGGATCTGCTCCGTCTCCAGCAGAAGAACTGGAACTGACATGCAGGTGAGGAGTGGGGCCGACTGGATAAGGCACTGGAGTATGAAACTGCAAGGCTGTCAGTTCACTGCCCACCCTGAGCTGGTCATACAGCCTGGCAGAGGTTCAATTACTTAAAATTTACAGAGAGTTAAGTAATAGGCCTGTGCTTTTAAAAAGATACCTTGGGCTAGAATTCAATGTAGAAAGACGCCATTTAAAATAGAACTGCTTTGTGTGCCCCACACACGGTCATGTAGGCAGTGTGGCCAATTGTAAAAAGTGGATTTACAAAAAATGTCCCTTTGCTTTGTGAAGTACTGAAAAACGGTGTATTACATGGAGCAGTAAACTGTAATGGGTTCTTTCTTTCTTTCTTGTCCTTGTATCCGTCTTACTAAACTTTTCTGTTTCCAAGCTTCATAAAGTTCTTATATGGGCTGTGGGATACACTGGCATCTTGTCCTGGAGTGGTTGCTGGCTTGCTCCTGATGTTACTGAGCTGGACGCCAGCTTCATGATCTTGTAGTAGAAGGGCCAGGCTTGAAAAATAAAAGGACTGATGGGATGAAGATGATCATTCGGTGATTTTCATCAGCATATTCTATTCTATTTGGGCGGCACAGTGGTTCAGTGGTTAACGCCACTGGCTGATGGGTTCAGTGTTTGAATCCTTAGTCATCCCAGTCATTGTTCTTGTGGAGTTGGCGTGTTCATCCTAAGTCTGGGTTTTCCTCTGTTTAGTCTGGTTTTCCACATCCCACTCATCAGATAGACTGGCAGCTCTAAACTGGCTCTGTAGGCATATGTGTGAGTGGGCACTGCAATGGACTGGCATCCTGCCATACACTTAATGTTAGCTGCCTTGGCTTCAGGCCCCTGCATCTATCTATCTATCTATCTATCTATCTATCTATCTATCTATCTATCTATCTATCTATCTATCTATCTATCTATCTATCTATCATATAGTGTCTTATCTATCTATCTATCTATCTATCGATCTATCTATCTATCTATCTATCTATCTATCTATCATATAGTGTATTTCATCTATCTATCTATCTATCTATCTATCTAGCTATCATATAGTGTCTTATCTATCTATCTATCTATCTATCTATCTATCTATCTATCTATCTATCTATCTATCTATCTATCTATCATATAGTGTCTTTCATCTATCTATCTATCTATCTATCTATCTATCTATCTATCTATCTATCTATCTATCTGTCTTTTGCAAGTTTGTTTGACCAGAAAGTTTAGGGTCCCAGCCGGGTATCCCCTTTTCAGAACACAAAGTGAAGTGGTCTTTCCTGTCTCTTTTTTCTTCTCTCTCTCTCTATGGTGACAAATTTGGAGCTCTGTCCTTGACTCCACCTTCCAGGAGTAGGCGGGCTCTATAAGGCTGATACTGAAAGGGGCGAGGCCATCTCTGAGCATGAAGGCGGGGTTATGTACTCCGGTCAGACGTTCTTTCCTGGTTCTGGAGGAGGAAGGAGAAGACTATTTTAGCTTTAGCACCCAATCTTGATCTAAAAGTGTGATGATATTCAGAAACTATTATGGAGGGGAGGATTCCTCTTTGGAGGGTGAAAGCTCATTGAACGTGTTGTTAATGGGTCAGAGTGCCGGTACACACCAATACACTTTCTCAATGGCGCAGACTACTGATGAGCACCGGACACCTCCTGTCTGGAAGTGTCTTCATGCATTAATTGTGTGTGTGTCTGCCTGCCATTTAGTGTTTAAATGAAGACCTCTACAGAAAACAAGAAAACAATCAGAAGTGCGCATATCCTCAGCTAGGCTAAGGTGGGTCTTTTGTAATGAGGAGAGGTGGGAATGGGGGCGGCTTCCCATGTTCTGAGATTTTTCTTTAGACACAAACAAGTGATGTACATGATGGTGCATTTTAGTGTGTCTCTTTAGTGTCCTTTTAAATTTTTAGAAAGCACCCTGCTCTCCTGCATGGTGGTGTGAATACAAGGGGTACACAGAACTGATTTATTGGCATAGCACAGATTATTGCTTTACACAGCTGGAGGAAAGAACACCGGTAAACATGGAAGGCCTTAGGAAGCAGTATTCCTTGTTTACCACCCAAAATCTTTAAATCCCCAATAAGCTGTAGTAAATTTTCATGTTTCACAAACGTCAAATCGCCTGCAAAATGAATTTTATTTTCAGTTTTGTGAATTTTTGCTAATCTCTGCTCTACTCAGCCAACCCACCATGACACATAATAACGTTATACTAAACTCTTCAGCCTGCGATCCACGCCTGGCTCTGCTGTGAAAACCCCATAGGGACCGAGTGCTCTCAGTGGTCTGGCATTAGTCAACGTTGCTGCAGTCAGGGTCTGGAGAAGTTTAGAGGGTGAAGACCACAAAGGGCTGCAGTTCAGAAGTCCCTGAGCCAAGCAGGTCAGCGCTGTGGGGTACTGGAGTGCCAGGGTGAGGTGACGCCTTCTATAACTTTAAGATAATGTTGATTTGTTACAATACACCGAGCCATGTTTAATTAGGAGCTAAAAACAAAGGCCTTCCTCGATGTTCCTCCTCTGAGCGTAACTAACATTTACTCACAGACTGACAACACCTGACAGCGACCCTTTACTCAGTACTGATTTGAAGCCCCCTTGGCAGCCATTCCAGCCGGGGAGTCTTCTCGAGTCTGACATGACCAGCTTCACTTTCCTGATTTGGGGATTTTCTGCCATTCTTCTCTTCAGATCCCCATAAGCTCTGTCGGGTAGGATGGAGACCGCCAGGGGGCAGCTGTTTTCAGGTCTCTCCAGAGACGTTCGATTGGGCTGAAGTGCGGGCACAGACTTGGACACTCAAGGACATTCCCAGAAAGTCATCCCTAAGCCCCTCCTGTGTTGTCTTTGTTCAAAGGTCCGGAGCACTTGGCACACGGATATCTTGGCACTTTACTCCCTTCAGCTTTTCCTCAACACTGTCAAATCTCCTAGTCCTAACACCCCATTGCATGATGCTACCACTGCCATGCTTCACTGTTTTAAACCAGGCACTGCTCATCTTCGGAGCAACATCAATCCATCAGACATGGCGCTAATACTTGTTTTCATCAGACTAGAGGATCTTTTATCTCACAGTCTTTTAGGTGTCAAATACACTTCATGTGTCCTTTATCGTGGAGCGGCTTCTGTATGACCACTCCGACACAAAGTCTAGAGTGTTGCAGCAATGGTTGTCCTTCTAGAAGCTTCTTATACCTCATAATACTCCTGATACCTTCTTCCAATTGTTTCATCCACATTGCACTCTGTGGGTCATCTCTGCATCTAATGCTCCATCTTGGGCTACCACTGATCCCAGATATTTACATTTATTTACATGTATCCTCTCTTTTCAGTAGCTCTCCCTGCAGACTAACATCTGAATCCTGATCATCATTGAACCTCGGAGATTCTGTCTTCTTCCTATTAATTTTTATTCCTCTGCCTTCCAGCACCCTTCTCCATTCTTCTCACTTCAATCCACTTCCTCTTTTCTGGTGGTTAGTTGGACGGTTTGGAGACAAAGTCAGAGATGCGAGATTGTGTTGGTTTGGACATGTACAGAGGAGAGATGCTGGGTATATTGAGAGAAGGATGTTAAGGATGGAGCTGCCAGGGAAGAGGAAAAGAAGAAGGCCTAAGAGAAGGTTTATGGATGTGGTGAGAGAGGACATGCAGGTGATGGGTGTAACAGAACAAGATGCAGAGGACAGGAAGATATGGAAGAAGATGATCCGCTGTGGCAACCTCTAACGGGAGCAGCAAAAAGAAGATTGTTGTAAATCCAAGAAATCTGGCTAGGATGAACGGTGTAATTTTTCGCAGCAGAGCCCGTTTCAGCCAGAGACAGCGATTTTTACGCACGGGACGACGATGTCAACACCATAGTCAAAAGTCATGACAGCTAACTCGTCACAGTTGAGTTGTAAGTGCGTCATTCGTTGCTAACAGGCTTTTGTTTAACGCATTGCCAGCTCTGAGACGACATTTCCAAGTAAATAAGAAGACGCTGCTAAACTGACTACAGTGCACACCCGGTAACTGCACTGTAAACTGTTAGGCCTCAGTACAGTAGCGGGATAGCGGGACTGGACATCAGCACCTGAACGATCCGCCTAGAGCCGGTCACAAGAGCCGAGCTACTTACACCGTCACATGCTGATGATGTCATTTGAGCATGTCAATCAATATCGTTGTTTGACTAGTGGATGTGAAGAGTTAACCGGAGTGAATTTGAGTGGAGAGAATAACAATGGAATCAATAATGGACGTACATTTAAGCGGAATGTGTGCTAATCTGAAGTTATTGCCCGTTTACTCGACTTTATACAAATAGGGACCGTGCAAGTCACGTGCAGCTAAGCGGAGCGTACGTTTAACCAACGTACACTTAAGTAGAGTCGACTATAAAAAGAAAAAGCAATCAACGTAATGTCAAAATAACGATAATAACAAGTAAAAAGAAAATATTTGTTTTATATAAAAGAATTCATTTTTGCTGAGCCGGTTATGCCTGTGTGTGACTACAGGGTGGTCCACATCGTTTGGATGACTTTGATTTATGCGGGGACGATTCCAGTTCGGCGTGAAGATGATTCTTTCATGTCGTCAGTTCGCACACTTCTTGATGGTCCAGGATTTTGTTGGTGATTTTCTATGTAATAAACTTAATAAGTTATAGCGTAATGAAAATTGCATAATTAGATCTGGACCACCCTATACAAAGCTTAAAGACCACCCGGTGACGTACTGACCATTAGTTGAATGCCCGCCCGCAGGCACCACCAGTCCACTGGGGGACACATTCACACACTCACAGGAGGGCACTTAACAGACACCAGTGGGGTTTGAACATCTTAAGTGAAAGCCCACCCGGACATGAAGAGGATCAGTCAGCTTGGCAGAGGGCTGCCCGATGTCCCACTTCATTAGTGCCCGGTATTTCTCAGTTAAGTAGCCTAACCTAAAATGTCTCTGCCGTCGTAATCCCTACAAGAGTTCTTTTTATAAAACACAGCCTGGCATTATATTGTATCGGAAGACCCTTTTTAAACGCATGGTCAACCGGTACAGACCGCTCTCTTGCTCCGTCTCTGGCCTTTCTCTGGGGGTCTGTTTGAGGTTCTGTCCCCGAAATGGGAGGCACTGGTTACGCACCCCCGACTCTCCCCTCCCCTCCCCTGCACCTCACTGGAATTCCCCAGCAGTCATTTTCCTTCGGCTCAGGCTTGTTTCTTACTTTTCTCTGAGCCACCTGGACGTGTCTGCAGTGAGGATTAATAGCACCCCCATTAAATCTCTTCATGTGAGGATCAAAGCGGCGGAGGGTTTTAAAAGAAATTATTAATGAATCCCCGCCGTCACCGCTTTTCTTGGGTTCTGAGCTCCTGTTTTGCTCTTTGCTGTTGTGCAAAGCCACAGCGGAGTGATGCCAATGGCGGACCCTGCAGTCCCGTCTTCTACCCATCATGACTTGTGCTCAACTCTAAAATGCAAATAAATAAATAGATGAATAAAAACGGATTCCTCGAATGGCAGTGTGTGTGTGTGAGTGTGTGTGTGTGTGTGTTAGGGCCTAGAGTTGTTTTTCTTGTCGTCTTAGAGACTCAAGGCTGTCCAAACACCGGGCCTGTTCAAGCCCATTGAGGCATTGCTTGTGTGATTTTTGGGCAGTGCAAGAACAAAAAGTATTGTTGTTGTATTCCTTTGAAATAAAGCGGACCATGTGGTTGAAGTGAAGAGTGCAGGGAGACATTTTAACGTAACATAGCAAATAAAATAAAAAAAGGTATCTGGCTGGCCAGTCAGTGCAGGCGGACCCCAATGGTAGGGTCAAGCCCAAAATGGCTACAAAGCACAAAATGGCAGCCCCTGAGCCCATCCTGCTGCTTTATCAGGGCAAATAGCCTAATAATAGGACTTAGCTGGGGTTTCCCCACCTGCAGCACATCCCCTGTGATCGTCCCCAGCTGAGTGCCACAGGCGAGTAGCCCCCCTTTCCTTGACCATATAAAGCACATCTAAGAGACTATAAAGGGCGTCACCTGGTTCAAAAAAATGTGAAAAATCCCCCCGAAATCTCTCCGTAGGCTTCTAGGCCTTTAAGTGATGCCACTGACAGACAGAAGGCTTTATTTTATTTTTATTAGTTTTAGAAATCCCAAATGCTCCTTTAATTAAGGGTTGTGCAGAGCAGGAACAAAGAAAAGCCTCACTTACATCGGGCGATTTTTACGTGGGATAGAAATCGGAATAAATGCCCAGGAGCAACGGGAGACCATGCAGACCCCTTACTGAGCGTGTGACCCACCTCGGCGTGAAACCCACAAACCTGCTTTTGTGGCACAGGAGTGCATAAACTCTGCAGTGTCACTAAATGAATAGATATTATGGCCTGTAGGGGGCACCTGTGAGTCAACCCCGCCAAACACAAACCGAGCCAAGTGGCTTTAAAAGAAAACAAATTAACAAAAATAATGAAAGAGAGGAATGAATACCAGGAGAAGTTAAACAAAACAAATCAATAAATACGATTACAATGATCTACTCAGCCATTCGGTCCTTGATGACTGGTATTGTCCACTGTCAGCCCAATGTGGCTCCTCAAACACTTTGTCACCTCACTACAAGCACTCCCTTCCCACCTCCTGTACTTTAA
Source organism: Polypterus senegalus (assembly GCF_016835505.1). Lineage (NCBI taxonomy): Eukaryota > Metazoa > Chordata > Cladistia > Polypteriformes > Polypteridae > Polypterus > Polypterus senegalus. The sequence goes on from NW_024377337.1 coordinate 16,172, forward strand.
CCCACCACAGTTGCACCATTTCCCAGCATTCCTCTCGAGTTGAAGTTTTGCTAAGCATCCCCCAGAAAGAATTCACTGAGCATTTCCCAGAGACGACTTCCACGGTCAAGTCTAGACTCCAGAATCCCTGGGACCATCCATCTGGTGGCCCTAAGTGTCCCTGCTGCCCTCAATCCCAGTTTCTGAGCCAGGCAAGTCACAGGGTGGGTAGCTTGGTGCCACGTACTGCATTGAATGAGGGGTCTGCCTACTGTCACCAGTACAGTGGGTTCAGAAACTATCTCAAACCCCATTATAGTGTGTTGTACATTTCAGTTTAAATGGATCCATTTGTCATTTTAACCATCAATCTACACTCAGTATCCCATAATGCTTTAATGTATTCAGACCCTTTATAAAGTGCCCCTTATCAGTAAGTCCTCTACAAGCTTTGCACACCTGGATTTGGACAGTTTATGCCATTCCTCCTGGCAGTTGCTCTCACACTCCTTTGGAATGGACAGGAAGTGCCTGTAAACCGCCATCTCCAGGTCTCTCCGCAGATGTCTTATGGGGTTCAAGTCTGGGCCACTCAAGCACAGTCACCAACAGTCACCAACTTGTCCTAAAGCCACTCCAGTGTTGTCAGGTCATCGGCATGCTGAAAGATGAACCTTCGCCCCAATCTGAGGTCAGGTTCACTCTGGAGCAGAGTCTCCTCAAGGACAGGTCTGTGTTTGGTTACTTTCAACCCTGAATTCTCTCAATTCTGACCAGTATCCCTGCCACTGAGAAGCACCCGCTTAAACCTGATCCTGCCACCACCTCAGGGATGGCATGAAGAGGGCGATGAGCAGTGCCCGGCCTTCACCAGAGAGTGTGCTTGGAGTTCTGCCCAAAGAGATCCATTTGTGTCTCATCAGACCAGACAATCTTTTTCTTCAGCCCCTCAGAGACCTTTTACACACTCGCGCAGCACTTAATGGCCTGATGTCTTAGCTATTTACACCCCCCCTCGTTCTCTAAGACCCCTCAATTCTACAGTTTTAGTCATTATGCACAATAACTATGGAGCCATTACAGAAACTGACTCACTTCCTTGTTTTAAGAAAACTATTAAAGATGCATCTTTTTACCCTGGCTTTTTATTAATTTATTTATTTACTAGCCGATTTGGTTGTGACCCGAAGTAATTTCCCCCATAGGACTGTATGAAAATATAATTAATCTGTTCCGGACCGTATGAGCAGTATGTAAATATATATTTTTTAAAGATTTTTAAGCACAAATATAGTTAACTATACCATAGAATGCACAGCGTAACAGTAAACTAAATGTAAAAACATTGAATAACACTGAGAAAACCTTGAGCAGAGAAAACTAACATTGCAAGAGTTCACGCTATAGCCTTATGAACCCCCTCGCTGTAAACACATTTTTTTAATGAGTTTTAAGCACAGGGAAAAAAATAAACATTTGAAAAATCCGTAATTTATACAAAGACTAACCATAAACAACCAACAAAACTAACCTGGCATGAGTAGAGTTCTGGCATGAAGGAAGTGAGGAGGAACTGGGTGGAGAGGAGATTACAGTTTTGAGGTAAAGTCTGTGAAGATGCGGGTTCGCTGCATTCTCCCATCTCGCTTCTGGGAGCCCTTAAACCCGACACTGTCAGTAATGTTACCGATGAGCACGACGGTGAGGCACGACAGTACAGTGGAGCAATCGAATGGTGCAAAAAGTGCCAAGTGCTTTTATTAAAATCAACAAAACAACAATCAAAAACAAAGTCCAAATTAAATAAAGTGCAGTGCTTTCAGAATCCTTCAATACTGTAAATAAATGATCCCATAGAAACAGAAGTGAAGTGGAGGTTAAAATCCAATAGAAAAAAGTCTTCATTAAATACAACGAGATTAAAACAATGCTGGAAGCAGTCTCTTTAAAATCAATCCCAGTGCATTCTTTAACTGCCTTCTTGCACTCGCTTGCTCACTCTCTCTCACGCACTCTCTCTCTCACTCACTCGCTCGCTCACTCTCTCAAATACAGTCAGTGCATCCCATTCGTTGTTTTTGAGGTGTAATAGGTCTTTCACGTCAATGCACATTGTAATAATCGCTTGTTGGTATTGAATTATTATACACATGCGAGTCGTCATTCAGTTGGTTTGGCTGCATTTCCCTGCTTCACCAAAGGTGTCGCCATTTCCCAGTTTTTATGAAATGTTGCATACGCATAGCTCTGAGTTGTCATAAATAGGCGCAAGTTCCACCGCCAAGTTTTCTTTTGTAATTCCCTGACATTTTGCTTGAGGGATAGCATATGGATATTTTGAGCATCTTTTTGTGCGTATGCAAGCTTTGTAAATGAGGCCCCAGGTTTGTTTGAGTGGTTTTCATCCAGGAGCTCTCAAAGTGTGAGAGAACAAGTTGTAGGTAACAGGAGTTAAGTATTTTGGTTTGCAGTGCACATTGAAATATATAAACATTTGTTTTAGAAATGTCATGAAGAGGACTACTAACTGATGTTAAGTAAATAAAACATAAGACTGTACTTGGGGAATGGGTGTATCTGGAGATGAGCAGCAGATGACTGGGCCATTGTTACGTACACAGAGAGCTCAAGGGTAATAGCTGAAGTTAACTGATACGAGAAGAATAAGAGTGTAGTCAGATAGACTTTGATTTCATTCAGTTGTTTGGGTTGTGGTGGATGGCTGGGGATCCTGCCCAACTGGGACGCCTGAGAAGACCGGGAGAAAGATAATACCTTCCCCGGCCCATGAGAGGGCAGCAGCCTTGGTCCACCTTGACTTCAAACTCAACCCTGTTGGGGCCCGTGGCCACCATCAGGGTGCACCCAGATGATTATAGAGCCTTGGACTGCAGCACTTCTGCCATACCAGGAAGTGCCGGCAGAAGAGAGTCCAGACATGGGGGTTAACTTACTGGTGTTTCTCTAGTCCACCATATGAGCAAGTGATGGACTGCCACTCTCCTCAGGGTTTGTTCTCACCTTCCATCCTTTGCTGCCCCTATGATGCTCGACTGTAAAGAATGAATAAATTAAACTGGCAAAGTAAAACAGAGATCAATCAATACAATAAAGATCTCTCGTTCATTCATTCACTTTCTGAAACCACATATTGAAATATGCATGTTGCCAGCAGCATTAGGAAAAAGGTAGAAACCAACCTTGGATGGGGAGCCAGACCATTTCGGTCAGACATGTCAAATGAAGTAAAAGAAAAGTCCGGTCCAAGGTCACTGGTGGGCAGCCTTCCCAGCAAAATGACTGACTTGCAAGGCCAAGGAGAGGATTTTCAGATGGGAGCCAAAAACCTTCAGAGGCGAATGTGCCAAGTGAAGCAGGTCGGTGCTGCAAAGAAAGAGAGAAGCCGCATAACGTCCCGAGCAAGTGGCAGTGCAAGGCCCTCGGCGGGACTTGGCCGCACTCTCCAGTAACAAGGCTCTGACGGAGCACAGACGCTTTTCTCAGCTTACTTAGAGCAATGGAGTTTTGGAGAACGGCTGCCTCAGCTTCACTTCAGTGAGCAGCGGGCACATAAAGTAGAAAGACTTGGCATATAAATAATGTAACGTGGTTTGACTAATGCCAAGTATTGCAGGATAAAACCAGCACAGAGATCAAGAAGCTTCTAATATTTAAAGACTGAAGTGCAAGCCCTCTTAATAATAATGTCAAGGATCATCAATGGAAGAGCCAACCCAAACCACAGAGGAAACAACAAAAAATGAAAACCCTCTGCGCGTTACTTTCAGAAAATCTCCGTACCAAATATGTGGCTGCCATCTTCAGTGTTTCCCTCGTCAGATTTCAAAGTTAAACAAAGCAGACACGCAATAAGGGGCAACCAACACAGTTAAGTATGCCGAGCAGAACCTCTCCAAAATCTGCAGTGGATTCAGACAGCACTTAGGGGCCTTCACTTTATTGTGTGATAGATTTCATTTTAAATGGAAAATTTGCCATTTTTGCCTAATACTATCAGTTAGTACGCCCAATACTTCTTTAAAAAAACTTGTTTGTTTTGGGTCAAGGATGAAGGTGGAGGGTCTCAGTTGAGATATTATTTTATATAAATCAGGTAAATCTATCCTGGTGAAAGAATTGAATTTGTTTAAAATGGAGTACCAAGGTTTAAGACACGGGTGTCAAACTCCAGTCCTGGAGGGCCGCAGTGGCTGCAAGTTTTCATTCTAACCATCTTCTTCACTTCTTCATTAGTGACTGCTAATTAACGTCTTTTGCTTTAGTTTTAATTAACTTGTCTCCGGCCCCTTAGTTGTTTCATTTTCCTTAATTAGCAGCCAAACAAGAACGAGACACAATATGAGCCGCCACATGACCAGCTCACCTGTGCCCATCACACAATATCTGAAAATAAAGAAAAGTGATGGTCTCGGTAAGGCTGATCTCTCAGGTCACCAAAACATTTTGACGATGTTCTTAGGAAAAAAAGAAAAATCAACAGTTTTGGAAATGTCTGCAGTCTGCAGAGAGCAGAAACGGGCCACAGAATTAAATAACGGCTTTAATTAACAGCAAGAACCAGCTTCTCATTAAGAGATTGGTTGACGTGAAATTGGTTGGAGTTTGAAATCCCAGTTTAGCTGGTCATCTGTTGGCTCGTTTCACGTCTCAGTTCTTTTTGGCTGCCATTTAATGAAGAAAGGGATAAATACAGAGGGCTGAATCCTTATAAACGGGGCTATGAAAATGAATGGAAAAGGAGTTAATTAGCAGTGAAAACTGATTGCTGATTAGGAAAAGGATTAGAATGAGGGCGGCACGGTGGCGCAGTGGGTAGCGCTGCTGCCTCGCAGTTAGGAGACCCGGGTTCGCTTCCCAGGTCCTCCCTGCGTGGAGTTTGCATGTTCTCCCCGTGTCTGCGTGGGTTTCCTCCCACAATCCAAAGACATGCAGGTTAGGTGGATTGGCGATTCTCAATTGGCCCCAGTGTGTGCTTGGTGTGTGTGTGTGCTTGGTGTGTGTCCTGCGGTAGGTTGGCACCCTGCCCAGGATTGGTTCCTGCCTTGTGCCCTGTGTTGGCTGGGATTGGCTCCAGCAGACCCCCGTGACCCTGTATTCGGATTCAGCGGGTTAGATAATGGACGGATGGATGGATTAGAATGAAAACCCTGCAGCCACTGCGGCCCACCAGGCCTGGAGTTCGACACCCCGAGGTTCAGTGTTAGGGAGATGTACTATATTATTTCTAATATCATTCATTTTTTGATTAAAAAATACAGCAAAAGCCTCACAAGTTTCATTGGAAGTTTTTTGGAGGGATTCCACTGAGTGATCAGGGTAACTGGGTTAAATGGCCATCTACAAGTATAACCACAGATGTTCTTTGCAGGGTAAGTCTGGGCTTTGGATGGACCACTCAAGGAGAGTCAGAAGCTTGTCTTCTTCTTCTTTCAGCTGCTCCCGTTTGGGGTTGCTACAGCAGATCATCTTCTTCCATATCTTTCTGTCCTCTACATCTTGTTCTGTTACACTCATCACTTGCATGTCCTCTCTCACCACATCCATAAACCTTCGCTAAGGCCTTCCTCTTTTCCTCTTATCTGGCTGCTCCATCCCTGACATCTTTCTTCCAATATACCCAGCAATCTCGCCTTTCTGACTTTGTCTCCCAACCGTCCAACTTGAGCTGACCCTCTAATGTCCTCATTTCTGATCCTATCCATCCTCGTCACACCCAATGCATGTCTTAACGTCTTTAACTCTGCCACCTCCAGCTCTGTCTCCTGCTTTCTGGTCAGTGCCACCATCTCCATCCCATATAACATAGCTGGTCTCAGTCAGAAGCTTGTCTGCATGTCCTTATTCTTGCCTGTAGGCTTCAGGTCATTGCTGTGCTCTTACCTTCATCTGGGGTTTTCTTCAAGGACCTCTGTGTCATCCTTCCCTCAACTTTGACCAATCTCCCTGTCGCTTCCACTGAAACCCCATTCCCACAGCATGATGCTGCTGCCCCCATGTTTCACCACCGGGATGCTATTAGGCAGTGTCAGACATTGTGTTTGGAGCTCTGCCCAATGAGTCCAACTTTACTGCCTGTTGCACGATTCCACTTTGCAGGGTCATCTGCCAGAAGCCACACTTCACAGAGGTTCCATTCCTGTAATCTCAGAACATCTCAGGATGCCGGTGCAATGGTCAGGGATGTCAGCTGTGCTATTCCCTGCAGCTGGATTTAGATCCACAGGAAGTTTCTTGACTTACTGGCTGGTATTTTAAGTTCTTTTCTTTGCGGCCACAGCCAAAAACTTCCTTTCTCAGCTTCCTCGGCCAGATTTTTCATTGCTTTCTGTAACTTTGAGGAAGTCATCCCATTGTCCTTTAGGAAGTGCTTTATTGAAAAGCTCACAAAGCCACTAGCAGCCAATTTCCACTGGGTAAGTTGTAGCATCTCCACATCTCCCCTCTGCATTCTGCCACTTCCCAGTGAACTGTCAGCTCAAACAGCAATATACACTGTGAAGGCTAAGGGGGCGCCAGTGAGCCCCAAACTCCAATCATGAACACACAAGACAGATTAAGAGTGTTTGTTACAAATATCTTATAGTACCAGGGACGTTCAAAAAGGTTCCGCACTTTCGTATTTTTTTTTTAAGGCAGGAGGAATAGTAATTGGGCATTAAAAAGTTGGTATGACGCTGGGCAAATTGCATCACAAACAAAGGTGACTATGTAGAAAAGTGATGTAATTTGTTTTTGAAATTCTTAATAAATAGAGTTAAAAAAAAGTGTGGAAACTTTTTGAACATCCCTCATAACAAGCACAAAACAAATCATTGTTTCTTCTCTTTGTCCTCCTCTCTTCTCTCTGCCACACTCCTCTCCTCCAGTCGAGTGTTGCCTTCCTTCCTCCCAGCTCTGACTCACCTGGACAATGCAGTGCAGTCCATTTCATTGAGGACCCCGGATTACTTCCGGTGCCAGGACTGCTGTCTGTTTGAAGCACTTCCAGGTCATATGGAAGTTCTCAAAAGCAGAGAGTGTAACTTCCATCTTGTAGCACCCACGGACCCCAGCAGGGCTGTGTTACCAGACTACAATCCCTGGCATGCCCTACGGATTTCTGACCAGGCACTGATATCCAGGGCTGCTTGCCATCTACTGTCCTGAGGGAGCAAGCAGCTGTTAGCGACAGTCCCTCTTGCCCTTCCCTTTTATCCCGGTCAGGCTGGGATGCCTGTCCATCTGCCTGGGGCTTCCCCTCTGGGTAAGGAATCTTCCTCTTCTTCATCTGGGAAGTCCACCCATCCAACTGGGAAGTCTTGTTCATGTGTGGCACTTTTACCTCTCTCTCAACCGGAATGCCTGTCTGTCCAATTCGGGCCTCCCATTTAGGCAAGAAACCTTACCCTCTCCTTTCAGGATGCCTTTGTATCCCATGTGGCACTTACACACTTACTTGTGTTCAACCACATGCTGATGTCAGGTCTCAATGAGGTGAGGACCATAGCTGCTTACCTATATCTGCTCACACGATCCTGTCATTCCATTGGGCCAAAATTAATGCCCTGCTGCTTGGAATTGCTCATCTCCTTCTGATACCAGCTGGATGAGCTGCTTTCTATGACATCAGGACTTTTCATTTACTTTGACTCTCATGAGCTCTGTAAGTTCTGTTAGCTTCCTTAGCACCTGGTTTTGTCACCATCAGTATTGATAATGGGCCAAAGTGATCGTACAGCCATGCAGAATGTGATGGAGCTAAACCACAGAGCTCACCCTTCTCTTTCATTGCAAACCATCGAGTCACATTGGCTGGGCTGAGGAGTTTGTAATGTGTCACTCTGATATTATAGATAGACAGATAGATAGATAGATAGATAGATAGATAGATAGATAGATAGATAGATAGATAGATAGATAGATAGATAGAAGGCACTATATCATAGATAGATAGATAGATAGATAGATAGATAGATAGATAGATAGATAGATAGATAGAAGGCACTATATCATAGATAGATAGATAGATAGATAGATAGATAGATAGATAGATAGATAGATAGATAGATAGATAGATAGAAGGCACTATATCATAGATAGATAGATAGATAGATAGATAGATAGATAGATAGATAGATAGAAGGCACTATATCATAGATAGATAGATAGATAGATAGATAGATAGATAGATAGATAGATAGATAGATAGAAGGCACTATATCATAGATAGATAGATAGATAGATAGATAGATAGATAGATAGATAGATAGATAGATAGATAGATAGATAGATAGATAGAAGGCACTATATCATAGATAGATAGATAGATAGATAGATAGATAGATAGATAGATAGATAGATAGATAGATAGATAGAAGGCACTATATCATAGATAGATAGATAGATAGATAGATAGATAGATAGATAGATAGATAGATAGATAGATAGATAGATAGATAGATAGGAAAGGTCCTATATGATTTATAGGTAGTTGACAATCAGGCTCTTCTCCACCTCTCCAACCCTCAGGTACGACTCCAGACACCAGATACAAGTCCTAGACTCTTTATTTTTCTTTAGCACACTGTACCAAGCACCTTCCACTCTACTCATAAATTACACAACCACAATAATAATCTCTCCTCCTCGCCCAGACACTTCGCCCCTCAACCTCCCAGCTCAGCTCACTGTCCGGGTTTTCCCAGAGTCCTTTTATACACCCTGACCCGGAGGTGTTCCTGCCCAACCAGTCCACAGTTCCTTATTCCTTCCGGGTCAGGGTAAACAGTCCTTTTCTTCAACCCAGGAGCACATCGTTTCTTCCTGTCACGTGACCGTGACGTACTCCCT
>NW_024377338.1:0-2869 GCF_016835505.1 Polypterus senegalus
AGGGGTGCTAAACGCTGTCTTAACCTTAGCGGAGGCCGTAAAAGGAATCTGCCAGTACCCCTTAATCATGTCAAATGTGGTCAAAACTTTTCTTGGCCAAGCCTTTCGAGGCAGTCGTCCACTTGAGGCATTGGATAAGCATCAGATTGGGAGACTTGATTAAGCTAACAGAAGTCATTGCAAAACCTTCAATTCCCATCAGGCTTACTAACCAAGATGATAGGACTGGACCAGGGAACTATAACTTTCCTCTATCACTCCTAGTTCCAGCATATGCTTCATTTCAAGCTCTAATTCTGTTTTCTTTACCTCGGCAAGTTGATAGGACCGCTATCTAATGATAATTCCAGGCGGTGTCATGCACAGTCAGAGAGGTCCTTCCGTGTTTTTCACTCACCACATCTAGGACGGACAGGATAGCTGTTTCAAGCTCTCGTCTCTGTCTGGAATTTAAATCTGCACCGAAATTAAGGTTGTCTGAGTGAGCAAAGAATGAGCAGGGCTTAGCGGAGGTGGGACCTTCTCCTTCCATGGTTTCTGCAAATTCACATGATAAATCCGTTCACATGGTTGACGATGGGTTGTTTCACCAAATAATCAACAAGTTCTTTCCTCTCCTTAATTTCATAAGGTCCTTGCCAATGGGCAAGTAATTTAGAATAGGAGGTTGGAACCAAAACCATGACACGATCTCCCAGATGGAATTCTCGGAGGGTCATACCACAATCATAAGCCTGTGCTGCTTGTGCCTCCTCCAAGTGACTTTTCAGAACAAATCGATTGTGTAACTGCGACTCTAAGGGTCCTACAATATTGATCCCAACTCACTCGAAGGGAACATCAATCGGGGGAAGGGGAACAAGTGGGGCTTGGTCCATCCTAGGAATTTGCCATAATTGAAAGTCTGGGCAAGAGACGCAAAAACAGCGAACCTCCTCATAAATCCCTGGCCAAAAAAATTGGAACTTAATCCGTTCCAGTGTTTTCTCAGAGCCCAAATTGTCAAAACCATTAACAACAACTTCCTCACCTCCCCCTCATGCTCAGCTACTCCAATTAATAGGTCGTTCTCTATCACAAAGTGAGGACCCTGTGGCATGGGCTGATGAGTGTGTTGGCCATTGACAAGTACTACTGCATTTTTTGCATTTTTCAGGGAGTCATCATTCCACTGCTCCCTTTTGAAAGAAGCTGGCGATTCTCTGAACAGAAAATGTATCTCAGAGAAAAGGTCCGGTCTGACCCCAAGGGGCGGGGATTCTTCCCGGCTTATAAAGGCATGGGGTGATGACGTGTCCACCTGTGACAGCCCAGGAATCTCCCCGTCTACCTCTTGGACTTCTGTATGTCTCTCCACCAGCTGGTTACACGGCATGGAGACAGTTTGAGTTGAGTCATCCCTGTCTATAGCTAGGCCCAAGTTTTGTTCAGGAGAAGTAATTAGTACACCGCTTTTATTATAAGACCAGTCCTGCCCAGGAATCACAGCAAAAGGTGGATTCGGGAGGACTGCTACAAAGACTTTTTTCAGCAATCCTCCTTAGCTGACGAAACATAGGGCAGTTTTATATTTACGGATTTCCCCATGTATACATGTAACACTGGTCTTTACTTTTATTTATTGTCATGGTAATACATGTCGGCACGCAAAAATGAAACTGTTGCTGCTGGAATCAAGCAATGCTTTGACTTTATATCCATTTACGATTACTACTCCCGTATGTGCTAGTGACAGGGGGTTGACAAGTGTACATAAACCAACTCTCGCCGTCCACCTGCATCCCTTCTCATGCCCAGGCAGGTCGCACACCCCAAGGCCAAGGAACTTTGGAACAGGCTCCAGTTTATTTGAAAGAGACCTAGTTTGTGTGACGTAATCCCCATGGAATCCACTAGAGGACCATTCAACTCCCTCAGATTGTGAGGGTGTGGAAATCTCCCCAGACTGGCTGGGCAAGATTTTTGGGGTCCTTTTAATAGAAGCAAGCAGGCTACTTGCTGCACTATTTGGAATGTCGTCAGCTCAAGTGGCCTTAGCCAATGTGCTATTTGTTCCCAGAGAGTTTCTGCCTGCTCCTGGGTAGATCTCTCAGGATCTAACTCCCAGTTTTTTAAGTCTTCTATCTGCTGGTCTGGGGAAAGCCCATATTTATCTGGGATCAGAACCCCAATGGGTGGCTCAGCTCTCTCCTCCGAGAAAACATAATGAGCCCTCTTCGTTTCCTCCATAGGAACCAGTGCATGTCTGCAAGTCTCATCCATATTATCCCTTTGAGAAAATACTAGCCCGGTTTCGTATTTAGGTAGCGGAGCCTGCACCAAGTTACTCCTGACCCCCAGACGAACACCCCAGCCAGAAATTCGGCCCCAGTACTTTATCACCTGGTTAATTCGATGGTCCTGTCCCAGTTTCTTCAAAGAGCCAAAATCCTGCTGACTACGCCACTATGACACTCCAGACATTATAAAAGTTTGGGGCAGCCATCCTTATATTGTATCCTGGCTGCAAATGTTTGAAAATAATTAAACAGAGATCTTCACAAGACTGAGTCCAAAGCTCAGAACTGCCAGACTGAAGTAAGACGGTGGCTTTAAAGGCCTGGAGAGGAAGTGACGTCATTGGGGTTGGAACCAGAAGTGACATCATCATGACTGGACATACCATCAAAGGTGCCGGAACAGGACGTGACATCAACTGAACTAAAAGTGACACCAAGGCTCTATCAGAAAAATGGAAGTGACAACATCAAAGGCCTCAAAACTTGGTGGGATTTCCTGGGAACGGTCTGTGTCACTACCCGATCTGCAGTGCCTGCCTGATCTGTGGACACATGTGCACAAAGACAACCCGAGCGCAGAGCTTTACTAT
>NW_024377339.1:0-8858 GCF_016835505.1 Polypterus senegalus
TGACAGGTGGAGAAGTCTCTTTGAGAGCTCCAGGAATTGTATGCTTTTGGTGATTGCCTCTAAAAGTTTTGCAACATAATATGCATCCCATTATTTTTTTTTTCCATGCCATATTCATTTGTGTCATTATTTGAAATATTCTGTTGAATCTTAACTCTAAAGCAAAGTCTGATTTTTATTAAATATGGAATAAACAATGATGGGTGTGCATCACTTTTGTCAGTTTCAAGGTTTTTCAGAGACAATTGTAATAATCAAATTTTTTTTCTGGAGGGGTTACCGTCACATTTGCCCCTGTCTATATATACATGTAGTATCTCAGTTTTTTTTTTGGAATTTTTAAACAATAGAAAACAAGCAGTGATCATGAAAATGAAAACCCAAATTTATATTCAATTATTATGGATTCAGGCCACCACATTCAATGAAATAAGCTTGAATGTATAGAATCTATAAGGGTCAAAAATTTTGCAAGAGGGATTTAGTATAATAGTATAATTGTCTTATTGATACTGATGAAATCATCTTCAAATGAGTTCACCTCTGGTGATGAAGGTGTCGACTTATGGGTAAATTGCATGGCAAGCTCTTTAAACCATTTGGTAAACAAACACTATCTGTGGAAAACATCTTTATTCTGGGAAACTCGCCTCACATCTAGGAAAGAAATGCTGCCTACAGAGAATGAAATGACACCTTTGAATTACAAAGTGGTGATTAGCATTGAACGTTCATCACAGCAATGGCAGGAAATTGTGCCCTACACTGATACAGAGCCAACAGGACTCTTCAGTGTTGAAGTCAAGCACTCAAGTCTGTTAGTTTTTTGTTGCTGCACACCCTAAGTGCTCTGGTCATTAGAAAAATAATTTAGAACAATGATTCCAAATTTCTTTTAGAAATTAATGTTATGATGTACAACCTACAGCCACATACTGTAGGTTTTACAAACAAGTTTTCCAAGATAAATAAAAGCTAGAAACATTAAAATTATTGTAAGACTCATCCTGAACACATTTTTGCATCATAAGATGGCAGAGCTCATTGTGATATCATTTCTTCAAACTACTGTTTTGTTACATGTGTACCCATAAGACCTGTTTCTTTCTCACCATATGCCGTATAGTGCACCGTTCATTAATCTAGAGCCATGTTATAATTTCTATTTTTTCTTATTGAAAGAGTTTTATTCAAGGATAATACAGAGATGCACAAAACAGAGATTATTTTGTGAAAAGAGGAAAAAATCCTAAATCAAATTCTTGTTATGCCGTAATGCTTGGGCTACTTTTGTGTTCTTGACTATTATTTAGTATCCAATGACAAAGTATCAATAGACGCCTGACGTGTCTATAAAACATGTTCAAGCTCTTATTTCAGAAATAACTGATATTTTCATTTTCATAACCACTCCCTACACATTTATGCATACAATTAATTAAGCATGTAACTGTGAAATGAAGGGTAATAAGCAATAGTGTTGATTGGCAAAGTTCACCAAAGTGTTTTTCGAAATGAATATGTTGTGCTCACTGATGACATTGTTTGACAAATATTTTTCTGGAAATTCACTGTGCTGCTGGCTTAGACAAACTTTTTATTTCTCCAGTACTATATGATGCTTTGCAAAGGCAGTGTGACATCACAAAGCTGTAGTAGCTATGCGCAGAACTTTTATGCATGTGTACTGTAACATCGCTGCCTCCTGCCTGCATTTAAAAAAAAAACAAAAAACAGGCAGTATTTTAATGTGTAAGGTACATTAGCTAACCATAATGAGAATATTATGAGTACTGTCACCAGATGTAGAACACTGATTCCTGTGCACTCACTCAGTCTTTCGCTTTTTTGCATACTTAGCCATGTGCCACAGAAGACAAACCTTAAATGAGATGTACCCTTCTCCTCCCCATGTCAGAGAAAAGTTGAGACCCTGTGAAATAATATTAATGAAATGTTAATAAATGAGAAGTATTTCCACAGCTGTGTCCGGAGCTGTGACTTCAAATAATGAAAAGAGCCAGCGTAATGCCACTACTTCATGACACGGACGGTGTGTGCCCCAAGATTGGAACCCTGAGGGCACTATGATATTTTTTTATACTTATTGCTAGTTTGTGTCCATTTGTTGTATTCTACTTGTGGTCATTATTCTATGTAAGTCTTTTGTCACTTGGGGCACAGTGGTGGAATGGTTGGTAATGCTGCCTCACAGCTCATATCACATTTTTGGCCATAATAATTGGTCCAGCATAGTTGGCAGATACTTCCGTAGCCCTCTGATACGCTTAAGAGATCATTGCTCCATTATAATCAACTCAAAACTAGTTAAATTCCTTCTTCCCCATTGACTTCAATGCATTTTGTGGAGTTCAGCAAAGTTCCTAAACTCGCATGGAAGCAAAATCTGCGAGGTTTGCTCATCACTAATAAGTAATTAGAGAAAACAATAGGGTAGAATATTAAACTTGTGTCTGACTTAATATTAAGTCTCCCACCTAACTAATGGGGTAACATGCCCACATTTATTTCTTAATTTATCTCCTACACATAATTTCTGACCTCTTTATCTTTCTTTGACTTATCTTTCTCTCTGCAGGACAGCTCTTTTCACCCCTAATATTTCCAAAAGCTTCCTCTTGTGGGATCTAGTATGGTGTTTTTTAACTTATTTATCTCTAACCTTCAGATAAGAGACCCAGGAACTCTTAAGTCTAACAATCTAGAGCTCCATCTAGCTGCCCCTGGTGTCATCGATGGTCTGGCCATTAGCTTCCACTTAATGTGCTAAGCCAATGATAAACTAATGGCCGTCTCTGCTAATTATCTGTTGCATTGTTTCTTGAACCTCAAATAACAGCATTTTTTTCTAACTAGTAATTAATCCTTGAGCATTCACTAATTGTAGCCCTGACTCCTGTCCTGGAAATGCACTCCCCAATGGTCCCTCCTGTACTTTGTCTATGTATTTTCAAATTTTACTTTTTCAGTGGCATGTATAAGCTAGATATGACATTTTATTCATTTCCATTTCATTTTTTGTTTTATTCTATCTGCACACATTTGATTATGTATAACATTTTTTGGTTAACTGCAGTTTTATTTTATAAACATCATGTATTTGTCTGCAATGCTCAGTATTAAAGATTGTCGTTTAAAGGTTTCTTTAAAGAAAACATTCAAACACACAGCAAATTAAGAGCCGCAGACAGTCCTGATTTCAGCAGAAGTCAATCCCAGATGAACAGAAGCAGAGCTCGAAAGCCCGACTTTACGTTATAAAATAAATCCATCCACTGGAGAACCCAGGCAGCAACCTACTCAACCCTGCAAACAGCTGGGCAAGCAGCCAGACATGCAGTCTAATCCTCATTTTATTAAAATAAAAGGAAGTGGATAAAATTGCAATTACTGGAGAACCGTTTCTATGGCAAACTAAGAAAAAAAAATACCTTCAGATGTTTCTGGTCCAGCTGGCAACCTTTCAGAAGAGTTTCAAAGCTTTGCTTCATTTTTTTATATTTCGGTAATGAGAGAAAAATCTGGAAGCATGTCCATAATTCAACGCAATTTAAAGAGTACGGAGTTTTCTATCAAATGCCTGACCACAGCTGCTGCAGCGTCTTAAATTTGCTTTAATAAATAGTTCCACCACACTAGAAAATCTATTTAATCAATAAATAAATGATTTACTCTAATGATATTAAAAACCTTCTCATCAATTTTCTAACCAATGTATCTAATTCAGAGACTCAGTGCCTGAAGCTTATCCTGTTAGCATCAGAACTGAAGCAGGATCCAGCTGTGGATGGGCCGCCATCTATCACAAGGATCACTTACATCTTCTGATGCCCGTGTTGCCCACAATTGGCATGCTCTTCTTGAACCTGGACATTGACAGTCATGAGCTGTGATGGACCAGTGCAATGTGGACACACAACAGTAAGACTGGTGCAAGTGATTTGGGCTTTAATTCCAAACTAAATCATCAAAAGTGTCCAAATCAATAAATAAAGAGTTGTGCAGTTCTTCAAATAAACACATAAATTGCCAAATAAAAACTGCTGCATTTGTGAGGATAAAAGAGGTTCCTCAAACATGTTAAAATCCACAGATAAAACTGTTAAACATCAAGTTTCTAATCTCCTGCCAGCCCAGTATGTCATTCTTACTTGTCTTCCTTGCTCATCGGCTAAGACCCCAGCAGCTGCAGTATCTCTGTGGTTCTCATCTCAAGCACCTCAATCTTTCACCACTGGGATGCTTGGAGCCAGACCTCTGTTGTCCTGCCACTTAACTTCGGCCCCCTGGAGCACTAAATCACACCTGCTCCCTGAAATGTTCAGCACAAGTGACCCACCCTAGCAGTGCCATTCTTCTTGCTTCCTCATAGGACCACCAACAGCTCTGCCTCCTCTCTACCATACTGGCTCATCCTGCAGGTACCTTCTTTCCTTCTTCATTCTGAATCCTTGTTTTTTGCACAATCTTCCCCTCTAACCTAACTCCGGCTGCTTTTATGCTATTGTTGGTGCAAGTGCCTTTATTACGGCCCACATATTATTCCCAGAAAGCATGAGACTTCAGAGGGAAACTGGAAGAAAAGGACATAGTCAAAAAATGTAGCAAAGAACAGGATAACTATCAGTAACCTAAGACAAAAATTGAAGACAGGACGGAGTAAAGAGAGTGCAAAATGCAGGAAAATGAAACAAAGAAAATTATTTCAAAAGGCTTTGAAATGTTTTGGAATCTGTGTAGTCAGAGAGGAGAGGATAGCTCCGGATGACCTTTTATCCTGTCATGTCCTGATTGACAGGTCATAAACTCTGCGTTATCAACAATAACAATATCAGAATGGCATTGATATAATGGCTCAAATCACAAACAAGATTAAAACTATAATTATATTTCAAAAATAAATGAACCCAATGGATACCTAAGGGTATGAAATCCCACAACAGAAGCAAAAATGTTCCTGACACTGCGATGTGTCAATGAGGAAACCAGCTGAACTGATCATGCCTGTATATGAATACATGATCAGCCAATTTCCCGAATAAATACCCCAGGGACACATGGCTTTGTAGCAGTAAGCACAGCCCCCAACGAACCTGAGCACACTGTTTCTATTAAAGAAAAATAAAAAACAGGCACCACCACAGAGCCCTCATGCACTTCATCACACACACATGCCCACTCTCACTTAGTGCAGACCAAATTTAGCTTTACCAGTTATCCTAAGATGGTGCCATGGTGGTGCCATGGTAGCACTGCAATCTTGCAGTAAGGAAACCAGGGATTACATCACGGGTCCTCCGTGCATTCACTTTGTATGTTCTCCCCATGTGTGGGTGCTCTGGTTTCCTCCCACAGTTCAAAGACATACAGATTTAGTTGATTGGAGATACTAAATTGTCCCTAGTGTGCGGACAGGGGTGTGTGTGTGTTCACCCTGCAATGGCCTTGTGCCTCATGCCAGGTGGGATGGGCTCTAGCTTCTCGACCCTGTTCAGGACTAAGTATATTAGAAAATGACAGTTAACCTAACATGCACCATTGAGACAAGGGAAAATAAATCAACTCAATACTTACACAGATTCTAGAGCTTTGATCCAGCAGCGCCACCATGCTGCCACTTTTAATATTTGTTTTTAAAACACTGCTTTGTTTGTTAAGCACTTCATTTCACCTTATACTAGAAAAGCAACAGCAGTGGGTTGCTGATCATTGATTTGACACTGTTGGGACTGCCTTCCTTCAGATTTCTTTCCAACACAGCCTGCAGCTCTTCAATATCCCGCTCAACAGGCTATGAATTTATTTTAAATGTACATTTAACAAGATTCACTCATCAATATTAAACCATTTTCTCCTGTTGGCTTCTTTGACACAACTAAGGGTCAGTGAATAGGATCTGAAAGCATCAATGAGCTTGATTGTTTGTTTAAATGATCTCTTGAATCAGCCTTGATCATATTAGTGGATTGCAAATATTTGAATTATATGACTGTACACCTTTCATTTCATAATTTACTTCCTTTTATAGTCTAAGGGCTTGATATTATGTTGATAGGCAGCAGTAAAATGGCTTCATGTATGAGAATGTCCTTTATGGATTTGCTTCCTTTAATAAAAGACTTTTTTCCTTTTGCATCCCAAAGACATGCATGTTAGGTTAATTAGAAATTCTAAATTATTCCTGCGTTAATGTGTGTATGAGCTGGTGCTGCCATGGAATAGCATCCTATCCAGAGGTGGTTCCTGCCTTATGTCAGATGGTGGTGGGTTAGGCTGCAGCTCTCTATTACCCTGAATTGGATGTAGCTGTTTTAAGAATGCTACAGTATGTCACGCTGTATTTACTGTCTGAAACCAAATCCCATTAGTTTTGCTCGTGACATCAAATCCTATTTTAAGTTAATTTATCTCCAGTGCATTGTTCTCTTTTCTTTATCCTATCTCCACCATGAGTCGCTCACTGTTGCGGTGTAGCTTAAATGTACCTTAGACATCTTTAATATTTTTATTATATTCCTTTGATTTGATATCTGATATTATGTTGAAATCTTCTTCTTCTTGTGATACTGCATGCTGTTCAGGGCATTACTTATAATAAAGATAAAGCAGTTGGTAAACAGACTGGCAGAACCTACTATTTGATTCATATACAATGTCTATAAAAAGTGCTCACCACCTTGGAAGTTTTCACATTTTATTATTATACAACATTGAATCACAGTGAAACACAAAATAACTGATCACATACGTATTCACCTATTTAATATGACATCCCTAAATCATTATTGGTACAGCCAGTTGGGTTTAAAAGTCACATAATTAGTTCAATAGCAATCACCTAACTGTATTTAAGGGGTTTGAGAGATTAAGTATAAATACACATGTAATCTAGAAGGTCCAGTTTGTGCTGAGTCAGTAAAGTGATCTAAATTATGCAACAAAGATAAAAAAGAACACACCAAGCAACTCTTTGAAAAGGTGATTGAAAAGCACAAGTCAAGGGTTAGAGACAAGAAAATATCCAAATCTCTTGGTGTCCATCTGAATCAACCATTCAAATGTGGGAAAAGTATTAACAATGCTAAATTTGAAAGCTGTCCATAAAAATTGACTGACTGTTCAAAAACAAGACTAGTGATGGAAGCCACCATGAGACCTATGATAACTCTAAAAGAGTTACAAGCTACAGTGGCTAAGACTGAGGAGAATCTGCATTCAGTAAGTGTTGCTTCATCAGTTGCAGCTTTAGGGAAGAGTGGAAAAGAGAAAGCCACTGTTAAAAATGCACACATGACATCTCAGCTAGCATTTGCCAGAAGGCACTTAGGGGACCATGGCCTGATGAGAATAAAATTGAGCTTTTGGGCTTCAGACTAAACTTAATGATTGGCAGATTGGCACACTTCACATTGTCAAAAACACACTATCCCCACAGTGAAGAATGGTCAAGCCAATATTATGTGGGTGAGATGCTTCATTGCAGCAGTCCCTGGAAGGCTTGTGAGGGTCAAGGATCAAATGAATGCACCAAAATTCAGAGAAGTCCTTATGTCATCTGCAAGAAACCTACAACTTGGGAAAATAACTTGTTTTTCAGCAAGACAATGACCCCAAGCATAAAGTCAAACTATACAGTAATGACCAAAAAAAGAAATGGCTGAGTCAGAGTCCTGAGGCCTCAAGTATAAACAGTGTGTACGCAAAGAAATGATGCATACGCTCGTTTCCATGCTCACATCAAGATGTATAAAAACTAAACTTGTCATAAAGCCACACACATTTTCACACCACCTTAATCCCTGGTGTACGCAAGTTCTCCACTAGGTGTTGCAAACTGGCAGTACCCAGCATCAAAGCAGTGCTACTGTTCCTGTATGGGGACTGTGCAGTCTAATGGTCTGGAATCCCTACAGATTTTATTTTTTTCTCCAGCCGCCTGGAGTTTTTTTTTCTGTCCACCCTGGCCATTGGACCTTACTCTTATTCTATGTTAATTAATGTTGACTTATTTTATTTTCTTATTGTGTCTTTTATTTTTCTATTCTTTATTATGTAAAGCACTTTGAGCTACTGTTTGTATGAAAATGTGCTATATAAATAAATGTTGTTGTTGTTGTTTCCCTTTCTTTTTTAAATCCACATCCCTGACACTGCTACACTGAAATTAACTGCATATTGTTTATTAGTTTAAGGCATCTGATTGTAATTAACCTGTAACAATATAATGGTCCACGGAATGGCCAAACTATTCCAAATACCAAAGCTGCTTTAGCGTTGTTACTCTCACTGCACCACTCAGAGTATTTATCCCACTGTATCTGTGTGTGGAATCACAGCTCTACAGCAGCTAATTGGAAAGAAAATTATTGGGATACAGCATCAAGCACACACTGCCTTAGCAATGCATACAGTCTATTTGAATACATACGGCAAGCGCTTCAGAGCCTTTTCTGTACAGACCTCACGGTTCAGAAACAGTTTCATCCCAAGAGCTGTAAACGCACTCAATCAGTCCATCAAGTGCTCCTGTTAGAAGTGTTTGCATTTATTAGTACAATTGCCTCACTGTAAATTTGCAATACAGTCGTAATATTACACAACCTGAGCCACTTTATCAAGCGCATATTTACATATGATGACAATATCATTTTTAAGGTGAAATACAGCAAAATATGTTTATTACAATATACAGATTAATTTTGTCATTTAAATAATCTATATTGTTAACAATTAAACATGTGAGAACATGGTGTCACAGAGTGCTGGGACTGGTGCGACCCTGGATGGACAGATGGATAGAATAAATAAACAATGTTCCTTAAAAGTTTTGAAGAATT
>NW_024377340.1:0-25403 GCF_016835505.1 Polypterus senegalus
AATGAAAGGACAGAAAGAAGTCAATTAAGAGCAGAAAGCGGTCACTGATGAAGAAAGTAGCAGGAAGGAAAACCTGCAGCCACCGCGGCCCCCAGGACTGGAGTCGGACACGCGTGTGTTAAACGAAGATCAAATCTCGATACGTCCACATGTGCTACAAAACAAAATGACATTTCATGGGGTGTACTTACTTTTCACACAACTGTATGGGCGCAGGGATTACTGTGAGTATCAGGAGATGACATAAGGAGAAAGCAAGAGAATCCTCAAGTGAAGGGTCCGAAGTTGAGCGAGCAGGAATACCAAATGTCTCAAACAAAACAGTTAAACGATTGGCAGCATGTCGAGCACGGGAGCCGAGCTGGGCGGAGCAGACACTGCGCGAGCCAATACCGAGTAAGTGACGTAAGACACCACCACAAGTGCCATCACGCTGCCGGCCCAGAGCCGTGCTGTGAAAAATAAACAAAACATTCAAAACAATCAAAAAATGGAAAATGAATACACGACCGATCTTCATATCGAAAAAAATTAGAAAAAATAAAAGCGCCTAAAATCCGAATGCAGCACCGTAGCGTCGCCTCCTTTGGTCTCCGCCAACCAGCTTCATTTTTTGGTCCTCGTCGTTTTTTCTTCATTGGTGTTTCAGCTCACCACAGGAGTGAACCTCGCTTGTTAATTGTGGCATCTTCTTGTCTTTCTGTTCGCTTCAAATTGCTGTGTGGGCTCCTCGCAGGACCAGCATTGTCCTCAGTATTACCGAGTCCTCTGGCCGGTTATCAGGACAATTCTTCCGAGTGAACCTGTGGCTCCCACTGGCACCAGTCTGGTGATTTTGCTCTGATGCCGTTTTCTGGCGTTTTGTTCTTTTATTGCACAGCTCTGACGTCTTAGGGGTCTGAGGACTTCTCTCTGGCATGGGTTCTCTTGTGGGCCTCAAGCTGGTTCATTCGCGAGTATCGTTTGTTACATTCAGAACAGCAGTATGGCTTCTCTCCGGTGTGAAGTAGGGAATGCTTCTGAAGGCTGCTTTGCCGATAGAAATGTTTGCCACATTCAGTGCAGCCAAAGCGGTTCTCTCCGGTGTGAACTGAGGAGTGTCTCCGCAGCTCGCCCTGTCGTGAGAACCTTTTACCACAGTCAGAACAGCCGTACAGTTTCCCACGAGTATGAACCCTTGTGTGGATGTCCAGCTGGCTCTTAAGTGTGAATTGTTTCCCACATTCGGAGCAGAAATAGAGGTCCTCTCCGGTGTGAACCTTTAGGTGGGTCTGAAGGCTGCTCTTGAAAAAGAACTTTTTGCCACATTCTGAACAGCTGTGCGACTTCTCGCCAAGGTGAATCGCAGAGTGTCTCCGCAGGTCGCTCGTTTGGGAGAATTTCTTCCCACATTCAGAGCAGCCGTAGGGCGTTTCTGAAGTATGGATCCTCGCGTGGCTCTTTAGGATGCTCGTTTTTTTGAACTTTTTACCACATTCTGCGCAGCAGTACGGTGTCTCTGTGGTGTGAGCTGTCGAGTGACTCTGAAGGCTGCCTCGGTGGGAGAATCTTTTGCCACATTCAGGACAACAGTACGGCTTCTCTCCAGTGTGAGTTGTAGAGTGATCGATAAGACTGCGCTTCTCAGCAAATCGCTTGCCACATTCAGTACAGCAAAATGGCTTCTCTCCAGTGTGAACTCGAGAGTGTGTCTGCAGTTGACCCTTGACCGAGAAGCTTTTCCCACATTCAAAACAGCAATATGGTTTCTCGCCGCTGTGAATCAAAGAGTGTTTCTGAAGACTGCATCTGTAAGAGAATCGTTTTCCACATTCGGTACAGGCATACGGCTTCTCTCCCGTGTGAGCTGTAGAATGACTTTCCAAAGTGCGCCTGTCAGAGAATCGTTTCCCACACACACCACAGCAATACGGCTTCTCCCCGGTGTGAACGCGAGAGTGCCTGTGAAGATGGCCCTTGATATTGAAACGCTTCCCACATTCAGTACAGCCATACGGCTTCTCTCCGGTGTGAGTTCGAGAATGTGTTTGAAATTGGCTCTTGCAAGTGAACTGCTTACCACATTCAGAACAACAATATGGCTTCTCTCCAGTATGAAATCGTGTGCAATGGGCCTCCAGACGGTCCTTTTTAAAAAGCATTTTCCACACTCTGAACACATATAGGGCTTTTGAGCCTTACGGGCAGACTGACTGCCTTTGCCTTTCCCTTTAGGCTTTCTTTTTGTACCTTTCCTTTGCCCTTTGCGGACATTCGCACCCTCTGAGTTTGTATTGTGTTTCTGTTGTTGACCATTAATTGCAAGTCTCCGTCTTCGCTTCACAGCAGGCAGAGCACTAAACTGCAGAGACTCTGGTGTCAAACTTTCTGGTCCCAACGTCCACTTCATACTTTCATCATGTGGTGTTGGCTGAAGGGAAAAACTGGGAATGTCCAGGGTATCTGCAGGAAGACATAAAGAGGAGGAGAACAATAATAAAATGAAACAGCGTGAAGCTGACAAAGAAACCTGACCGGGCGGCCAGCTTACTCCAGTTAAGTAAACCCAACTGACACAGCCTACCTCAAACTCTCCTTTTACTCACTTGGTGTTGTGAAAAAGTCTGTGCCCCTTCCTCATCACCTTTTGTTTGTGCATATTTGAGGCAATGAAAGGCCTCAGACCTTTAGAGAAAATGCAATACTAGAGGAAGAAAACTGGGTGTGGATTCCAGTGAGAAAATACAGTTATGTGCACGACCAAGAAAAAAAAAATGTATAAAACCTGCTAGATAGACAGATAGATAGTGAAAGGCACTATATAATAGATAGATAGACAATGAAAGGCACTATAAATAGATAGATAGTGAAAGGCACTATAAATAATAGATAGATAGATAGTGAAAGGCACTATAAATAATAGATAGATAGATAGTGAAAGGCACTATATAATAGACAGACAGACAGGCACTACAGTGGTGTGAAAAACTATTTGCCCCCTTCCTGATTTCTTATTCTTTTGCATGTTTGTCACACAAAATGTTTCTGATCATCAAACACATTTAACCATTAGTCAAATATAACACAAGTAAACACAAAATGCAGTTTTTAAATGATGGTTTTATTATTTAGGGAGAAAAAAATCCAAACCTACATGGCCCTGTGTGAAAAAGTAATTGCCCCCTTGTTCACAAATCACCTAACTGTGGTGTTTCACACGTGAGTTCAATTTCCTGATTACTGCCACACCTGTTTCAATCAAGAAATCACTTCAATAGGAGCTGCCTGACACAGAGAAGTAGACCAAAAGCACCTCAAAAGCTAGACATCATGCCAAGGTCCAAAGAAATTCAGGAACAAATGAGAACAGAAGTCATTGAGATCTATCAGTCTGGTAAAGGTTATAAAGCCATTTCTAAAGCTTTGGGACTCCAGTGAACCACAGTGAGAGCCATTATCCACAAATGGCAAAAACATGGAACAGTGGTGAACCTTCCCAGGAGTGGCCGGCCGACCAAAATTACCCCAAGAGCGCAGAGACGACTCATCCGAGAGGTCACAAAAGACCCCAGGACAGCGTCTAAAGAACTGCAGGCCTCACTTGCCTCAATTAAGGTCAGAGACTGGGCAAAAACGGCCTGCATGGCAGATTT
The DNA here is from genome assembly GCF_016835505.1 of Polypterus senegalus. Taxonomy (NCBI): domain Eukaryota; kingdom Metazoa; phylum Chordata; class Cladistia; order Polypteriformes; family Polypteridae; genus Polypterus; species Polypterus senegalus. Next base: position 3,633 of record NW_024377340.1, read on the forward strand.
CCAAGACGCAAACCACTGTTAAGCAAAAAGAACATTAGGGCTCGTCTCAATTTTGCTAAGAAACATCTCAATGATTGCCAAGACTTTTGGGAAAATACCTTGTGGACTGATGAGACAAAAGTTGAACTTTTGGAAGGCAAATGTCCCGCTACATCTGGCGTAAAAGGAACACAGCATTTCAGAAAAAGAACATCATACCAACAGTAAAATATGGTGGTGGTAGTGTGATGGTCTGGGGTTGTTTTGCTGCTTCAGGACCTGGAAGGCTTGCTGTGATAGATGGAACCATGAATTCTACTGTCTACCAAAAATCCTGAAGGAGAATGTCCGGCCATCTGTTCGTCAACTCAAGCTGAAGCGATCTTGGGTGCTGCAACAGGACAATGACTCAAAACACACCAGCAAATCCACCTCTGAATGGCTGAAGAAAAACCAAATGAAGACTTTGGAGTGGCCTAGTCAAAGTCCTGACCTGAATCCAATTGAGATGCTATGACCTGCATGACCTTAAAAAGGCGTTCATGCTAGAAAACCCTCAAATAAAGCTGAATTACAACAATTCTGCAAAGATGAGTGGGCCAAAATTCCTCCAGAGCGCTGTAAGAGACTCATTGCAAGTTATCACAAACGCTTGACTGCAGTTATTGCTGCTAAGGGTGGCCCAAGCAGTTATTAGGTTCAGGGGGCAATTACTTTTTCACACAGGGCCATGTAGGTTTGGATTGTTTTTTCTCCCTAAATAATAAAAACCATCATTTAAAAACTGCATTTTGTGTTTACTTGTGTTATATTTGACTAATGGTTAAATGTGTTTGATGATCAGAAACATTTTGTGTGACAAACATGCAAAAGAATAAGAAATCAGGAAGGGGGCAAATAGTTTTTCACACCACTGTATATTCAAGAGAAACATCAATGTAAAGAAATGCCCGAATGCCACCCAAGCCTTTAGGGACAATGACAGACGAGATTTAAACCTTTTGAACAACGTAAGGCCCATGCTGTCTGCCACTCAACTGAAAGATCATCAGACCTACAGTGAAGCAGGGGATGCTGGTGTGGGCGTCTTTCAGAATATTTACCATTATTGAAGGTGCACTTTAGTAGAAGATCTCCGTAGTAGAATGTCCGTCCGCTCCTCTGCCTGTGACCTGAAGGTGAAGTTCCACCGAGTTATGCAGAAGAACAAGGAGCCAAAGCACAGACCAAGCCTGCAACCCACAATGGAAGGGACCTCAGATGGGCAATGGATGCTCACAAACCTCTAGCAATACTGCTGTGGGAAGAACTCCACTTCCCAGCAGCCCAAGGGGGATTACCTGCATAGGACAACTGAAACGGAAGTAGGGGCTGCTGGGGACGAAAGAGGCCAGCAGGAAAGTTGAAACAGGGGGCCTGGCAGAGTCACTGGAGATCGGTGTTTTGTGTATCCCATCCAACATGTCGTATGAAAAGTCAATTGCACCCTGGATTGTTTCACGTTAGGATAAACGGACTGTCTCGTGCGTGCCTGCCTGTCGTGTCTCTAATGGTGGATTCATTGTCATGTGACTTCAGACAGAGCGCTCCTGCAAGTCTCCCCCCTCGCCGCTCAGGACTACCGGTAGGACCGTTTCACTCATTTACTGCGAAAGCCATTCTCATGATTGTCATCTTCACACCAAACCATTTCATCCACTTTGCTGTATTGGACTGTACTGGTGTGAGTGTTCATTGTTGTGTTACACCTGTGTCACCGTACGGGAGAGGAGAGGTTTGTCTGACTGCTGCTGTTTTGTGTTGGGTTTTCATTTAATAAACTGCTCAAAAAAAAATGAAAGGGCCGAGTATAACATCAGCAGGTCAATGACACTTGTGGGCTATTCATGTGGCCAGTGAAGTAGCTGGGGGGCTTCTTCATCAATGTCAGCTGCTTTGGTGCACTAGAGGGGCCACAGTGAGACGACCCCCAAAACAGGAATGAATGGTTTAACTGGTGGAGGAGGCCACTGACATTTTTCCCTCCTCATCTGTTTTGTCACTTGTTTTTGCATTTGGCTACGGTCAGCGTCACTACTGGTGGCATGAGGCCATACCTGGACCCTACAGAGCTGGCACAGGCAGTCCAACTTCTCCAGGATGGCAGGCACATCAATAAGTGTCTCCTATTAGTAGAAGGTTTGCTGTGTCACACAGCACAGCCTCAAGGGCATGGAGGAGATTCCAGGAGACAGACAGGCAGTTCCTCAAGGACAGCTGGACAAGGCCACTCGTAGAAGGTCCTTAACCCATCAGCAGGACTGACTGAAGGAACAGGATGAGCACTGACAGAGCCTACAAAATGACCTCCAGCAGGCAGGCAGGCAGGCCACTGGTGTGAACGTCTCTGACCAAACCATCAGAAACAGACTTCATGGGGGGGGGCCTGAGGGACTGACAATGTCCACTAGTGGGCACCGTGGATGTTCGACTGGCGTTTGCCATACCAGAACTGGCGCCCTTTTCACAAATGAGAGCAGGTTCACCCTGAGCACATGTGACAGACGTGAAAGGGTCTGGAGAAGCCGTGGACAACGTTATGCTGCCTGTGACATCGTTCAGCATGACCCGTGTGGTGGTGGGTCAGTGATGGTATATCTGGGGTGGCATATCCATGGAGGGATGTACAGACCCCTACAGGCTAGACAACGACACCTTGATTGCCATTAGATATCAGGATGAAATCCTTGGACCCACTGTCAGACCCTATGATGGTTCCTCCTGGTGCACCACAATCCCTATACCATTGGCAGGCAGCAGGGAGTTTTATCTATGGCATGTCTCCCTTGTGCCAGTTATGGTGGCCAGGACACCCGTGGGCCCTTAGAGGGAGCCAAATCTAACCTTCTGTTAGCATCTCATTAGTAGACAGCAAACAAGATCAGAGACAACGCCAGTCTTTGTGAAAGTCTACTTGCTTGTTGTCTCCACAAACTCACATCATCTAACATCACGACTGTAACGTCTTCAGTTTCATGAGAGTGGCTCAGCCAGCCGAAGAAAAAACAAAACATTATGGCAAGCATTTTGATAACGTCAGTAACAATCCTGTGTGCCACTCTGCACCTCAGGCGGCTGACGGGTCCACACAGGTTTTGAGATGTTGCTGAATGCCACTCCAGACTCATTCCCAACATTAACATAACTAAAAGAAGCCAGCAGCGACCATCAGGCACATCAGGGAGGGAATACGCGGGAAAATGAAAAAGTCCAACTACCTGATTAATTTGGCGCAAAAGGTGTTGCCTTGGAAAACTGGAGAACCGTACACTTAGTTACATTTAAACAGAGATCTTCGTTTACGTGATAAAGAAATCTGACCCGTGGGATTGTGGGAGGCGCGTCTGTTGTACAGGGAAGAGCAGAGGGGGCTGTAATGAAAAGTGAGGGCAGAGTTTAAGGAAAAGGCCCCCATAAGTGAAATGAAAAGAACAAAGAGGCCACAGGGATGAAGAATGAGGGCTGAAAGTGTAAAAATAAAGAAGAAAGAAAGAAATTGCAAAAGCAAAAAAGGACAGAAATGTCTATAAAGTTTTCACATTTTGAACCTTTTCTTGTGGAAAAAAATCAGCAGTGCTCTCCCCTCGACTTTCTCGTGTCCTCAGATATGGGGATGGATATTTGAGGTGTAAACCGCAAGACAAGGATTCTGTTTTTATATTACGTGCATTAAAGGGCCATTAATGACAAATCAAATCAAATCAAATCAAATGAATAACATCATACTGAATAGAAACAGATGCACGACATATCGGAAACTCTATCGTTATGGGCCGACGTTCATTAAAAATGACGACATCGAAATCGGTCAGATTTAAACCAGTACTGCCTACTGATCATCATTGGACTTATCAACATTGTCAGTTCACTAAATCATCAAATGTTGGTTTCATTGTTCGGTGAGGCAGACATTAAGCTGCAGAAAGACATGCGTGTAAGCAAAGCCCCATACGCTCTCCTCGTGTTGCTGACAGGAGCTCCACGCACGTTCTTCACTCATTGGCCGATGTCGTTAGTAAAGCAACGTGTCAGCCGTGTGGTCAGATTTTTCTGTGATGAATGAAGACAACATAGTTGCCATCTGCTCTGCCTGCAAAAATGAGTTAATGTGAGGAGACTTTAGAATTCAGTCTTTCAATGTCACAAATTCAATTATCCATCTGAAGAGCCAACGTCACGAATTATAAACGGAATGTTCAGCAACTAAAGAAACCAAAACCAGACGCTAGCCTCATACAGCAAACCCTTCAGCACGTGAAGACATCTCCTCAAGGCAGCACCAGAGCTAAAGGCATCACTACTGACCAACCTACTGACCAACCTACTGACAAACTACTGACCAACCTACTGACCAACCTTTTTCCTTAGATGGGGACGAGGGATTTCGCCAGCTACTGCATCATTCAGAACCTCTGGACCTTCTCATTCTTCCAAGATGGGGATACTTTGCGGATGTCTCACTGCCTGCATTATAAGATGTGATTGCTGCTCATATTCGCGATGTCACCAGCATTAGCTTCACTACAGATGATATGTGGTGCTCAGAGGTCAGCCCCTTGTATGTGGAGTCTAATGGCACACTGGATTGATGAAAATGTTGAGGCAAAAAGGGTTCTCATTCTGCAACTCTCATTGCACAAGCTTTCGAGTCCACGTTAACAAAGTGGAACGTTTCAACAAGTGATGTGCACGTTGTGCTTCGTGGCAGCGCTCGCAGAATGGCACACGCAATGGAAGAAAGTGGCATTAAAAGTTTAAGGTGCAAGGCTCGCACTTTGTAGCTCGCTGTAAATGAAGGCGTATTGAGCCAGAGAAGCATCTCCGACTGTTCTGCCATCGGGAGGCGAAGTCTTACTCATTTTAAGCAGGCAGCTGAGAGAAACACAAACAGACTTTGGTACCCCAGTAAGAAGGCTTCAGCAGGACGTGCCGACATCAGCGCACATTCATTTATAATTGCAGATGTGATTCCGTCTGTCAAAGTGCGTAAAAGTCTGCTTAGCGAGTGTGACAAGACAGATCACTTCTGGAGACGTGTCACAAAACGCTTCAGTGGGGCATTTCTCCGAGCCACTATACTATCAATCTACTGGCTTTGATCCACGGCACAAACATCAATTTAGTGACCGAGATACCAAAAAGCAAGCGCAAGAAGCACCGAGAAGTCAGCTGGTGAAGGAACTGCAAAGAGCAACAGCAAACCACAAGAGACAAAGATTTGCACTGGAGAGATGTTGCTGCTTCATTGCTGGAGACGTATGAAGAAATTCTTCAAGAAAATTCACATGCGACTACAAAACCACATTCAACTGCTGCGGAGCTAAAATAACAGAATCATAAAATTATTCACAATAATCATACTAATTAGCAGGCCCGGTTCTAGAGGCGAAGCCGCCATTGCGCCGTTAATTTCAGCCGCCCCCTCACCCTATGACACCTCCACTCGTTTTCTAAACCAGTGTATTTAAAATAAAAAAAAAATTTCACAATTTCCTTAATGTCAAAAAAATTTAATAAAATTTCTTTGTAGGTAGAAGAAAACTTGACTTACACGTTTAACAAGTCGGTGACAAGTTTAATGAACTCATCAGTAAAATTCCGATTAACACTATAAAAACGTTTGATTGATGTGCTGCGCACTTGAGCTGCCACAATTCACGTGCTGTGACTCGCCTGTTTTTATTTGAAGCAACTTACCGACATTCGACGGGGAAAGACGAGCCCCGCGCCGAGCCTGCGTTGTGTTGAGGGCGGCCGGCCATCCTCTGCGTTCGGCCGCCTTCATGAATGCACCCTTTTAACGCCCGGCAGAACCGGGCCTGCTAATTAGGATTATCAGACGTCCAGAATTCAAAATGTGACAGATTTAATTACAAAAAAAAATAACCAAGCCATCCACTGCAGCTTCCTAATGTCCAATCAGTATCCAGGGAGGCAGCTTGATGGCCGAGGTCTCCAGGACTCTAAACAAATCCAAATCATATTATGGGATATCATCTCCTGTTAAATTCTGCTCCGTACTTGTAAAATGTTTATTTGTATATTGTATTGAGGATTTGTTCTGCTCTGTGTATTGTGTTGTGTTGTGTTGTGTTGACCCCCATTTTCTTTTTGACACCCACTGCACGCCCACCCTACCTGGGGCCTCATGTATAAACGGTGCGTACGCACAGAAATGTTGCGTAAGAACTTTTCCACGTTCAAATCGCGATGTATAAAACCTACACTTGGCGTAAAGCCACGCACTTTTCCACGGTACCTCATGCCTTGTCGTACGCAAGTTCTCCGCTCGGTTTAGCAGACTGGCGGCACCCAGCGTCAAAGCAGTGGTACTGTTACTGTGTGGTTACTCATTATTATCCTGACGTGGCTTTATAAATACACAGAAACTAACCGCATATTGTTTATTAGTGTAATGCATCTGATTGTAATTAACTCGTAACAATATAATGGTCCAGGGAACAGCCATAGTATTCCAAATACCATAACTGCTTTAGCGTTGTTACTCTCACTTCTTCTTCTTCTTCCAGCTCCTCTTGTTAGGAGTTGCCACAGCGGATCATCTTTTTCCATATTACTCTCACTGCACCACTCGGAGTATTTATGTCACTGTATCTGAGTGTGAATCACAGCAGCAGCTGATCGGAAAGAGAATTATCGGTATACAGCTTCATGGACACGCTGGCTCAGCCACGCAAAACGCTTCAAAGCCTTTCCTGTACGGACCTCGCGGTTCACAAACAGTTTAATCCCAAGAACTTTAAATGCACACAATCAATTGCTCCTTGTAGAACTGTTGGGAGTTAAAAATACAATCACCTCACTGTAAACTTGCACTACAGTTATAATATCGCACAACCTGAGCCACTTTATAAAGCGCGTATTTACATATGATGACGATATCATTTTTAAGGTGAAATGCAGCAAAATATGTTTATTATATTATACAGGTAAAACGTTAACTTCATTTAGATAATCTATATTCTTCACTGGGAGTGTCGTGAAGGATAGAATAATTAAACATGTACTACGAAGATATTTCAATGTTCTTTAAACGTTTTGAAGAATCGGCGCTAAGCTTACAGATGGCTTAACGTCTATTACAGAGCTGATTGTGTGGCGATCGGTTACTTGGGGAGAGAAAAGCACTGACTGTAGTGACGGCCACGCCAATATATATCTATACTAATAAAAGGCAAAGCCCTCACTCACTCACTCACTCACTCACTCATCACTAATTCTCCAACTTCCCGTGTAGGTAGAAGGCTGAAATTTGGCAGGCTCATTCCTTACAGCTTACTTACAAAAGTTGGGCAGGTTTCATTTGAAATTCTCGCCTAATGGTCATAACTGGAAGGTATTTTCTCCATTAACTGTAATGGAGTTGAGCTGGAATGACGGGGCGGAGTTTCGTGTGACATCATCACGCCTCTCACGTAATCACGTGAACTGACTGTCAACGCAGTGCGTAGAAAACCAGGAAGACCTCCAAAAGCGCTTAAGAAAACATGCATTATATAATTGAGAAGGCAGCTAAACAATAAGAAGCGAAGCGAGTGACATATACTACCATATTCATGAGTGCTGCTACCTCGAAAGAAAGCAAGGTGTAAACCTAAACTTTAAATTAAGTTCATAGACAGGCTACCGCTGGCGCTTCACATGCCCACAGGTAATGCGGGATACAAGTTTAATGAGAGGACGCAGGATATAAACGAGTTTTGATCACTTTGTAACTAAGTTAAAATTGTAGGTGAAGGGGTGTGCTTATGCAAATTCGAGAGACTGTGTTTGTGGGGATTGACAGTTAAGGCGGTGGGGAGTCACGCCATCATCTCCCTCCCATTCATCTCATTTCGCTCTGAGCTGAGCTCAGCTAATGCCGTCTTCCAAGCAACCGTCACACTGCCACCAAATACTCACAGAAAAATCCACAAGTTAATACACACGCTGTCTCTAGAGTTTCTCCACACTGAATCCTCCAGGCACTACTTACAAAAGGTTACATTGACAATCGTGTTACGTTATTTTTAAAATCTTTCCTTTTCTTAGCACAAGCACAGCTGAGAAGCTTCGATGCATGTGCTCCATAACGCTTAAAAATAATGCATTTAATCACACTTTGCATTACAAGCAAAGGGAGCTTTTGTCAATGCATGATTTCCTGGTACACCGATTACTTTGATCAGCGCATCCCGATTCATTTTACCCTCGCACCACCTTAGTTTGAGAAGAAGTATGAAAAATATGAGGTTAACACAGAAAAACAGATCACCAATTCAAGCTTTATGAATAATCGATTCGCCATCAATAATTGTTTTGGTAAAGCCATCCTCCTTCCATTTTATAATTTTTGCCACTAGCCATGATTAAATGAACGGTAAATAAAGTAAGAGCAAGCGAGGTGACTTATTTAGGCAGGCATATATATGACAGCAACACTCATGACAATGTCAATCATGTTACGCTATTATTAAAATGTTTCCTTTTCTTTTCATTACTTCTTTAACACACTACTTCTCGCTGCGAGGGCGGGTATTTTGCTATATATATAATATATGAATGACCTCCAAAGAGCGCTGAGACTTTTGATATCATGAATGTGTGTGCAAAACTGGGTCTCCTGCCCAGCAAAAGTCGAGCAGCCAGCGCGCGTGCATAGCTGTGCCGGCCTTTGAGACGCTGACTGCGCTTCTGCCTTAAGTCAAAGTGAGCACTTTTAATTTTTTTCATCCTCCCCTGAGCTATAGCCCAGACAAGTGCAAACACGGACCCCTTTTCTACACCGCGGCAAAATAATATTAAGGCGATTCACACTTTCTTTGCACGTATACGATTATGAGGTCCTCAGCTCGGATTATGAAGACACGCACACGAGTGGAGGACTGACAGTGCCATCACAGCCGATTAATGGCGGGACGCCTCACCAGTCTACACAAGACCCACCGCGACTGTCCCCAAAAGGCATCATAACGCCAGCGAACACATCTCTCTATACTATATAAAAGAAAAAGGCAACTTTCCTTTCTTTACACCTTTTTCCTTTTATCCCAAACCAAAGCCTTTCTCTTAACACTGCAGAGGACACAAAACTAATTTTCTTTAAATGCCGGTAAGGCACATTACCAGAGGCACAAATTTGAACGCTCACATAGAAAATGTAATTTCTATACCACAGCCGTCGTAGCGCCTTTCAAAAGGGATCTACTACCGAGAGATGATCCATATACATTTTAGCTGCTGTTAGTTACTTACCTGTTGTGTTACACAGTCTTTAAAATGTAGTTTACCTGAAACCACTCCAGTAGTGCTCAATGTACCTGTACTTCTTAAAACGTTAATGTTTTACTGTTTAATAACTTATAGACTATATTTTATTATTTTTCCCTTGCACTCAGTGACCAAAGCTATACACACAAGTATATGTGTATGTATATATATGTATGTATGTGTGTATATATATATATATATATATATATATATACACACACACACACACATACATCAGCAGCAATCCAAGCTGTGATAAAACAGTAAAAAGGAGGCGTGTCAGACGTCGTGGTACATTTTCTGATGCAGCTAGACGAAAACAACTTTGTGACGCTGCCGCCAAATACACAAAACAATTACTTTGACAATCATGTTACATTATTTTTAAAATGTTTCCTTTTCTTTTTCTTAACTTCTTTAACACACTACTTCTCTGCTGCTGGTATATATATATATATATATATATATATATAGATAGATAGAGATATATATATATAGATAGATATGAGAACAACACTCATATCAATGACAAAACAATTACATTAACAATCATGTTACGTTATTTTTAAAATTTTTCCTTTTCTTTTTCGTACCTTCTTTAAAACACTACTTCTCCGCGTAAGCGGGTATTCTGCTAGTTGAATATAAAACAGAAAGAGAAAATAACAACACAGCTAAAAACGCATGGCGACAAATTTCGACAAAAGATAATGCTTGTCATGAGCACGAGGCTCATGAAACACATGTTTAATAACGTGCTTTAGCTCCTATCATCATGAAAATGACATCACGTATACATCTCAGTATTTCAGTTATTCAGAGAGCTGTAATATCACGAATGTCATGGACTCTGTGTCCAGTTGGAGGAAGAGAGCCGGTTTAAGAAGCAAGTAGTGATTTACACACATAGATCACATACAAGTAGAAGATCAAATACAAAACAAAGCATTTAACGTGCTACTTTAATTACGATGTGATTTGAGAAACTGGTTAATTAAACGATTTTAAGATGAAGTTTATGATGTTCTACTAAATGACAAAATAAACTACGTGATTAAAGTGGAAATGTCGAGATTGAAGTTGACATTTCGTGCTTTTTCCCCACCGTGCCTTTTTTCTCTGTGCCCTAATAAACTTTCATATGACACTCAGACAGTGGGCTTACAACTCTTCTTTCCACGGCGACTTTGATATGTGACTTCTTTTTTATTTCCGGCACTGTGCGATTTTGTGGATGTGAGCTTTCAAGTTTCTCCAACACGCTATGTCACTCGATCAACTTCATTTTGTTGATTATTCCTCGGTTTATTTGAACAAATAGTATGTTTTTCCTTTGCCTCCACTTGGTATTCGCTGAAATTCTTATATTTTCCCCGTGCTTTTCCCATTGTCTTTTCACAGAAGGCTGCGCTTAAGGGCGATTTATATTGATTTGCATATTCAAAGAGGCGTAATTCTGGGAGGATTTGGGGTGTTACATAATGCGTGCACGGCGTTAGTTTTCACGCTGATCGGGATTTATGGAGCGGAAGAACGTGGAAGTTGGAGTACACACAGATTCCTGCATCTGGATTTTTCTGTGCGTAAGCACATTTCGGCTTTTGTGCTTACGCCATGTTAGAGTGCGAGTTCTACGCACGCGTTATACATGAGGCCCCTGGTGAGGGGTCTCTCTTTGAACTGCCTTTCCTGAAGTTTCTTCCATTTTTCCCTAAAAAGGTTTTTTTGGAAGTTTTTCCTCGTCTTCTCAGAGAGTCCAGGCTGGTGGGCTGTCAAGAGGCAGGGTCTGTTAAAGCCCACCGCGGCACTTCTTGTGTGATTTTGGGCTACACAATAATAAATTGTATTGTATTGTATTGTATTGTGTCCTTGGAAAGTCACAGCCGGCACTGAGAGGTGGCTTGCTGGGACAGGCTGCTCCGCAAACATTAGCTGAGAAAATAGGAACACGTTAACAGCGCCACCTCACCTTTTTCATCAGGTTTTTAAAGTTTAATTTGCCAGATTGCCTACAAAACTGTTACTGCAGTGGCGCAGTTTGGGGTTTTTTCTATTTTAGTCGTGTCGCTGTGGAAAAATAGCGGATGAATTTAATTTAGTGGGCACTTAAAAAGGAGGGACAGGTTCACCCAAACGCTAGAATGCAGCATCAAGTTTTGTGCCTCGTGAAAGACGAGTCTCCTGTGTCTAAACTGTAAAATATTAACATCTACTCCAACTTTAATGTCAGCGTTACTTTAACACTAAATCAGCCTCAAGTATACGGCAGTCTCTCAATATTTCAGGGCACACCTGCGTTACAAAGCGTCGCCCTGCCGAACAGCTTGTGCTGCACCTCTTAAAGGACAGAATGCCCTTTATATCACCCAACGTCACCAGATTTTATTAATGGCGGTGGTCGGTACAGGCGGTTGTCCTGTTCTTCTTTACCACATATCTGGTCAACCTAATAATAATTTTCTTATTTTTTATTATAATACAGGTAAACGTTTATTTCTTTCAGCTGAATAACTCTCTCAGTGAGCCCCCAATCTCCAGAAATACCTGCACCCTCCAATAATGGAAAAGCTACGCGGCCCACTTCCCAACCTTGGCCAAGGCAGCGATCAAGTACCTGCCTATCGGCACCGTGTACCGGTGTGGACAGTGAACGCCTTTTGTCAGCTGTGTCAAATATAGGCAATGAAAAGAGAAACGGACTTCCTGGAGAAAAGGCAGAGAGACGTCTTTGTTAAGAAAAACCGAATATTTGTGCTTTTAAAGGAGCCGACTAAAGCCCAGGGTTACTGGCCTCACTGTGCCTTTCATTTCAGTTTTACGTCAAGTAATCTATATCTGATTATGGCACAAAGTATATGCGTTCACTTTTTTATTACGATACCCAATGAAAATATTCTGTAATGCCATGCTGTCTTGATGTGCTCAAGTTACCCAGACTACCCAGACTGTGTATGTGAAGCAGATTTTTGTACATGACTGGCAGTATTTCTCTCTATTATAAAAAGAAAATCCTGGAAAGGAAAAGCGGGGCAACGAGACGTGATCTTCTCGGAAGTTCTCAGAAGACGCTTAAAAACCCCTGAGAGACACAAACAATATCAAATAAGAGCACTCAGCACATGTAAAACGTCTAAGGACGATACGTTCTGATGAAACGTCAGTGACTAAGCAAAGAAGAGAGAGCAGCACGGAGAAAAGAGACTCAGACGAGAAAAAGGCAGAGAAGAGATTATGAAAGCAGTGCAATTCCAAAGGCTCAGACAAACGATGGTGCGATACACACGCAGAGAAAGGTAAAGAATACGAAAGCAGGGAAATTCAAAAGTATTGTAGCGTCCAAGCCAGGTTGAGGCCTTTTTGGTTTTAAGTGACTGTTCGGTCCGATTGAGGGAGGGTGGAGTACAGCAGGGAACACTGATAGCAGCGCGACAGCAGCAGAAGACAGCAGATGATCCGATGGCACCTCCTTAGTATGCGTTAAGCCACCGCCCCCCTTGACAACGCGAGCAGCGTATATCGTCTGGCGAGAAAGAGATGTAACCACACCCAGGGCTGGAAATAAAGGACGAATATTGTTTTTACAACGTCACGCGAGACCAGACAGTGAGCCGTCATTTAAAACAAGTCCACGGACATCTAACCTAGCAGTTGTTGGATTGCTGTTGGCAGACACGCTTCATGTGCTCTCAGCTCTTAAAACGACGACATGCGACAAGCAGAACAGGCAGCTCGCCAGCAGCAGAAAGACAGCAGATGATCAGACGGCATCTCCTTAGCATGCATTCAGCTGCCACCCCCCTTGACAACGCGAGCCGCAGAGATGCAAAGTGGAAAAAGGGGAGCTGCTGGACAGGCTTTGAAATGATCAACGGGTAGTGAGACAAGCAGAACAGGCAGTGCGACAGCAGCAGAAAGACAGCAGATGATCAGACGGCATCTCCTTAGCATGTGTTAAGCTGCCGCCGACCCCCTTGACAACGCGAGCCGCGTTATACGTCTGGCGAGAAAGATGTAACCACGCCTGGGACCGGAAATAAAGTATTAGTTTTACAAAAGTTTTAAAATAAAAGTGAAAATAATGCACATGTAACAATTCCCATGAAACTAACAATCTCTTTAAATTGTATATCCAGTAAACCAAACCCGGGGGTGGGTGTGCGAAGCCCCCTAGTTTTCTATAGAGAAAGGCCATATTTTGCTCTTTTTCCCCTACAGAAGTACTGGTTGCCTTTATCGATAGCAAAGAAGAGCGTAAAAGTCAGCAAGTTAATAAAAATAAGTTCATCTGTGTCTCACATGCTACTGCTTTTCGTTGATAATGCACAACACATTTTCAGCACAACTAAAACATTCAAACCTGAAGTAAATAAAAAAACAAATATCAGCCATCAGTATCGCCCAGAATTTCCCTATCGGTGCATCACTAATATTGAACAATTATTATAAAAGTAAAGTTGAATACATCAATCTCTGCAGCTGCACGAATAAAAGGTAAAGCACCACTTCTGTTTAGCAGAAAGAGCCCAAAAGTTGCTAGAAATGGACGTTTTGTACCCAAGACTCGTATGCAAAATTTGGTTGGCCGAAGTGAAAGCGTCCTCGGGTTATCGTGTTCACACACACACACACACACACAGACGCAATTCCAAAACGGTATTTTCAGACTAAGTCTAAATCTTCAAAATCTCGACATCGAATCTTTGGACGATTCCAGTATTTCCTTACACTTTGTAAACGAGAAGGTAAAAAGAAAAATGTAACTTTTTGAAATCCCTACAAGGACTCGGTTGTATTTCAGTTTGTAAAATGAGGTCAACCTTCTCACTTTCTGTTTTATTTTCCCTCAAGAACAAGTGAAAGTGATTTCTATGTTAAAATAATTAAATAAATCCTGAATTGTCCACAAGTTGTTTTTTTTTGCCCATAACGCCCTGTCCCAGCGAGTCTGACGACTTTCTGTAGCCCTCTCGGCGTTTCCTTTAAGTGCCTTACTTACCTTCTCCAAAGTGATCTGCAGATGACGGCTGAGAGCAAATGTCAGACTTGACGCGGACAGGATGGTCCAGGAAAGCACAGTTTCTACTCTGAGTGGAGACAAATCCTGGCCCACCTCCATCTTGACCTTCAGACTGAAAGGTGGCCCCCAACTGCTGGTTTTCTTCCTTGATCCAGTGTGTGCTTTTATATTTTTCCATGTCAATGATAACAACCTTCAGGTCACTCTCTTCCTTAATGCCCACTGTCCAATGTCCATAATCCTCCTCCTTAATGCAAGGACGCTGGTCTTCAGGGTGGGCATACTCCCATTCACTGTCCTCCTTCTCCTTAACACATACAGTCCTTTGCTCCATGGCACTCATGTCCATCTGGCACGTCTCCTCCATCACGTCTATCTAACGGTTACAAGAGAAGGTAGGGCCGCGTCTTCCCCTCTGTGGAAACAAAAGGATTACATTCAATTAAAGATGAACCCAAAGAGACCTGAACACAATGCAGCTTCATCTTCTGGCTGCTGCTCATCCTTCTCCTCAGTTACTGTAATTGTAGTTGGACACACTGGAGTCACTAAACTGTCACACTCTGGATCAAGACGGTGACTTTAAAATGAGTCCATCAAGAACAAGGGGACACGGAAACTTGTGAAGGGGAAATTTCACTCAAACATTAGGAAGTTTTTCTTTACACAAAGAACGTTAGACACTTGGAACAAGCGACCAAGTCGTGTGGCAGACAGTAAGACTTTCAAAACTCGACTTGATGTTATTTTAGAAGAAATAAGTGGAGAGGACTGGTGAGCTTTGTGGGGCTGAATGGCCTGTTCTTGTCCAGAGTGTTCTGATGTTCTAAAGGAGGACAGATGACACGTTGGTAGCTCCATCCAACCACAGTGAGCAGAGCCGTCTCAGTGGAATGGCCGCTCTTGAAGCCTGACTTACTGGGATCAAGATGAAGGCTCTACAGAACAATGAAAGAGACTTGTTTTTGAGGTGACACTTTAAAGGAGAGGATAGAGATGGGTCAGTAATTAAGTACTTCCGATGGGTGAAATGTGGGCTGCTTCTTGAGAAGGGCAGTTATTGGGGCCTGTTTGAAAATCGCAGTAAAAGTGCAATCAGCTTTGGTCTACGTGAGGAGATGTGTGATGGGGTTCTGTAACCGAGCCAGTTTCTGCTTTGGTTCACTTCCTGTCCATTCTCAGAAAATACAAGAAAACGCAGACAGAACTCGCCATGGTGGTCATGTGGACGACGTGGGAGAAAAAAAAAACAACACAAGGCTGTACATCTGGACTTGCTGCTCATCAAAGTCTTACACCCTAAAACCCTCACTGGGTGTTCAGCACACAGTCCAGTTTATAACTGGTAAAGGTGTATGGGCATATCGGAGCGAGCAGGAATACAGTGGACTCCACTTAGCTGCACGTGACTTTGTATAAAGCCATGCGGATAAGCACACGAACGATAAGCACACGTACATCATTGATGCCATTGCTATTCTCTCCAGCCAAATTCACTCCGGTTAACTGCACGGCCTCTTCACATCTACTAGTCAAACAACGATATCGACTGACACGCTCAAACGACGCAATCGGTGTGCGACGATGTAAGGTGACCGGCTGAAGGCGGATCGTTCAGGTGCTGATGTCCAATCCCGCTACTGTAATGGAGTCTGACACTTTACAGTGCAGTTACTGGGTGAACACTGTAGCCAGTTGAGCAGCGTGTTCTTATGGACGTGTAAATGTCGTCTCAGAACTCCTAACGCATTAAACAAAAGTCTGTTAGCAACAAATGACATTACGGATCAGCGATAACAACAACATTTATTTCTATAGCACATTTTCATACAAACAGTAGCTCAAAGTGCTTTACATATTAAAGAATAGAAAAATGAAATACATAATTATAAAACAAAATAAATCAACATTAACATCGAATAAGAGTAAGGTTCAATGGCCAGGGGGGACAGATAAGTTAGCTGTCGTCACTTTTGACTACATTGTAGACTTCGTCATCGTTGTCTCTGGCTGAACGTGTTGATGTCTTAAACAGACTTGACAACGAGGAGAGTCAGGTCTCTGTTTGCTAAACATTATAGCGTTCATCCTAGCCAGATTTCTCGAATTTACAAGAATAAGGAATCGATATTGCAAAACAGAAAATCAAAAAAGAATAGGAGAGGCTGAAGACGTGCAGGTACAGCACATGTGTATCTGAACAGTTAATGTGAATGTACGTATTATCTGTGTCTCCACTCTGTCCTTCACCGTAGTCTATCTTACTGCGTTTGACTGGGCTAGTTGGTGTGCTAACTGAATGGTCAACTTTCAGGACTGACATGTTGCACTCCTATTAAGCACACGGGTGATCTCGTCCACAGGCCGTGCACTTAAACAGAGTCGACTGTAACGGAGCAGTCAGCGAGTACTTCCTGTTTCACGGGGGTATAAATATGAGGGGACGTCAGCAGTCAGACCTTTCTTAACTTCCTTTGTCATCCATCTGAATGGCAGACATCCAAGAACACAATAATGATGTGACAAAATGTTGTGGAGGAAATACACAGCTGTAAGTAAACAAGTTAATGGTTGAAAATGTACAGTAGATTTCCACCATCATAGCAATCATTAGGACATTTAAAAGAACTAGAAATGTTAAGGATGTGTGTCAACGTCGACCCTGCCTTCACCGAGGAGGATGGTTTAAGCGGCCAAAGGATCTCCAAGATTCACAGTTGGAGACATCAGTTGGGCCTTGGGGTCAGAAAGTCTCTAAAAAGTCCCTTTGATAAGACGTCACCTACACAACCACAAGTCACTTGGAAGCATAGCCAGAAAATGAAAAGGATACAGACGGGCACAGTCTGCCAGGCGTTACTGGAACCTTCTAGACGGCTGAGCTCTATGGTCAAATGAGACAAAGATGGAGGTGTGGCGTTGAGGGAATGATAGACATACACAAGAATACCGCGTGCCCACTCTGAAATATGGTGGTGGATTGTTGAAGTTGTGCGCCTGTTCATCTGCCAAAAGCCCTGGACAACGTGTTAGGATACACAGTATCACGGAATCCATCGAACATCATTAGATTAAAAAAAAAAATAAAAATCAGAAGCTTGAATTGGGCCATGGATGGATCTTTCTAGCAGGATAATAACCCAAAGTACGCCTCAAGATCAACTCAAAAGCAGTCCAGTGACCACAAAACCAACGTTCTGCCACTGCCATCAAAGTTTCCCGACCAAAACCCCATTGCATGGCGAAAATTCCACAGGTGTGGACCGGAGAGTGTGAAAGATCTGGAGAGACACACACGGCACACAGCGGAGCTTCCTGGGGACCCCTGGGGCTGTGAGTTTTTGTCCCAACCAGCTTCTGTTTTTAATTGGACTCCTGGGCTCATTAAGTGAACTGATATTTCACAAGTTCTGCGTTTTGGGAACAATAAAGAAATTAGAAAACGAAGTTTGAAAAAAAAAAAAAAACATTAAAATGTACCAAGCAGTTATATGGGAATAATGTATTGTTTCTTTTTAACAGCATTTTCATCTTGAATTTCATTCTGTGCTCTAATTGTTTAATTAATCCTAATAATTTAACAATTTAATAATAATTTAATTAATCATCTATATGCTACATCGATCCCTCTCCCACTTGGACAGAGGCAGTGGTGCTGTAAGAATTCTGTTTCTGGACTTCTCTAGCACCTTCAACACCATCCAACCTCTGCTCCTTAGGGACAAGCTGACAGAGATGGCAGTAGATTCACACCTGGTGCCATGGATCGTGGACTATCTTACAGACAGACCTCAGTATGTGCGTCTTGGGAACTGCAGGTCTGACATTGTGGTCAGCAGCACAGGAGCACCGCAGGGGACTGGACTTTCTCTGGTCCTGTTCAGCCAACATACATCGGACTTCCAATACAACTCGGAGTCCTGCCATGTGCAAAAGTTCACTGACGACACTGCTATGGTGGGCTGCATCAGGAGTGGGCAGGAGGAGGAGTACAGGAACCTAATCAAGGACTTTGTTAAATGGTGCGACTCAAACCACTTACAACTGAACACCAGCAAAACCAAGGAGCTGGTGGTGGATTTTAGGAGGACCAGGACCCTCATGGACCCCATGATCATCAGAGGTGACTGTGCAGACGGTGCAGACCTATAAATACCTGGGAGTGCAGCTGGATGATAAACTGGACTGGACTGTCAATACTGATGATCTGTGTAAGAGAGGACAGAGCCGACTATACTTCATTAGAAGACTGGCGTCCTTCAACATCTGCAATAAGATGCTGCAGATGTTCTACCAGACAGTTATGGCGCCTCTTCTACGCAGTGGTGTGCTGGGGAGGCAGCATAAAGAAGAGGGACGCCTCACGCCTGGACAAACTGGTGAGGAAGACAGGCTCTATTGTAGGCACGGAGCTGGACAGTTTGACATCCGTGGCAGAGTGACGGGCGCTGAGCAGACTCCTGTCAATCATGGAGAATCCACTGAACAGGATCATCTCCAGACAGAGGAGCAGCTTCAGCGACAGACTGCTGTCACCATCCTGCTCCAATGACAGACTGAGGAGACCCCACACTATGCGACTCTTCAATTCCAAAATTGGTGGTAAACGTTAACATTATACAAAGTTATTGTCTGTTATACCTGCATTGTTATCACTCTTTAATTTAATATTGTTCTTTATCAGTATGCTGCTGCTGGAGTTTGTGAATAACGTATGAAGTATCTATCTATCTATTATATAGCGCCTTTCACTCTGTCTATCTAATCCATTATTTACTAATCAGTGGGTCTGACGCTAAAGGAGTTGCAGCCTTCGACTATTCAGCGTTGTTTGCCAGCGTGTCTGCTCTGCTCGTTTTTAATTGTCATTATTAAGATACAACAAAGGGGAAAAACTGCCCAGAGAAACGGCAACATAGAACGAAATCAACACAAAAGAGTTAAGCATTTAAATTAAACGATTTCTAAATGTCTTATAAATGTAAAAATCATTCTGCTGTGCTTTTCTGAATGTCAAATAAAATTTTAAAAATCGCAGCTAATTAAATGAGCTCCGTGCCATCAGGTGTTATCGCCGATTAGAAATCTGCTTGGAAGAAAAACCTGCAGCCTCAGGAGATGCACTCGTATAATCAAACAATTTTTATTGTTGTTGCTGAGAGACGAACTTCAAGATTTAAGTGCCGAGAGTACAAGGAGGACGCTGGTATTGGACTGACATTAACCCTGGAAGAAATGCAGAGCAGACATGCCAAGGTGATCACCCCATGCCAGTTAACTGAGCCTGATTAACGAATATGGGCGTCTGCTACACCATCAAGCAGTTTTTCCACCAATCCCCAAAGGCAGACCCTTTACTAACAGCAGCACCCATATGTAAACCCCCCAAACATAAACCTAGGGACATTTACCAAAATATACAAAGCAACATTTTGAGTCATCAACACAGGAAAAATTACTGAAGTCTCATCAATAGCAGGGAATCCAAAGTATCAGAGCAAAAACGTTTAAAAGTTTTACACCTAAAATTTGGGATGGCCAAGAGGTGGGCACCAAAGTGACTATTTTGAATTATTTGTTTAAAATGAAGGGCAGCTCGGTGGCGCAGTGGGTAGCGCTGCTGCCTCGCAGTTAGGAGACCCTTAAAGGTTCTCTTCCCTGGTCCTCCCCGTGTCTGCTTGGGTTTCCTCCCACAGTCCACAGACATGCAGGTTTAGGTGGATTGGCGATCCTAACGGTGTGGGTGTGTGTGCCCTGCGGTGGGCTGGCACCCTGCCCGGGGTTTGTTTCCTGCCTTGTGCTGGCTGGGATTGGCTCCAGCAGACCCTCGTGACCCTGTAATTAAAATATAACGGGTTGGATGATGGATGGATGTTTAAAATGGATTTAATGGAGACCAAAGTGTAAATAATGAACGTTTATAAAGATTACAAGTCGTCTGTGTCAGGATTTCTAAACAAACATTGAACTGATATTTATTCCTACTGGTTAAGGCTTTGGACTTCAAACCCTGGAGCTGTGGGTTCAAATCCGGCCACTGAGACTGAGTTACAACTGGAAAAACAAAAAGAAAAACGTAACCCATTGTATCTCAGATGTTGACCTTCTGCTGACTGTCCAGGTGGAGAAGACGTTCTTGATGGGACACGGAGGTCCTCCCTTGCTGAATGAATCTTAAGTTGGAGAGGCCTGTTCATATTTGACACTAAAGATGTCCCACATAAAGGTGTCAGAATCCGGTTTCTTTTCTAGTGTGTATGTAAACGCAGGTACAGTAACTCCACTTTCTACCTGAAGAAGGAGCCCGGGTGGCCTTAAGAGCCCGAGTGTCGTAATCTGTTCAGCTCGCCCACAAAAGGCGTCACTTTGCTTCACTTCTCGCTGCTTCTGGGGACAAGTCTAGCTGGCACTTGGGGACAAACTCACTCGCCTCACACACACACAAAGAACTAATCTGACCTTTTATATGAGAAATGCACAAATATGAAAGATGAATACTTTTCTAACATCACAGGACACATTCACATGAGTATGAGAAGCAACAAGCCGAGTTAAAGGTTGACAACAAATCATAAATTCAGTGTCCACTGCAGCACACCATGAAGGTTTAGAGTTCATATTTCGATACTAAGACACATTGTAGAAATCTTTAAAACAGGAAGATGACAAATGAAAGGAGGATACACATGAAGAACAGTTACAGTGCATTCAGATGAATGGTCAGATGAACGATCAGATGACCTCAAAATATTTTTGTAGCCGTGACTCCCATTCCAAACTAACAGGAAGGACAGAACACAACTGCGCGTGTCAGCAGAGTTCAGATCAGTGACGGCTACGCCATTAAGTCATGAAATTCAAGACTGAGCCTAAACAGAACAGCGAGGTGACAGCGAGCTCTCCTTCACACGCCAGCCAGTCACATTTGAAGTGTGCGCGTCTTTATTGTACACTGGATATATAAAAGTCTCATTTTGTCAGGGTCTGCTGACGACTTATATCTGTAATTCAATGACAAATGTGTGTGCCTTTCTTTTGGGGTGGTAAGAAAAATACTTTTTACATGCCCATCACTATCAACCCCACAGTAATCACAGATTTGTAGGGGAATCACTGCCTGAGATGCCAGTCTGCCGCAGGGCACGGACACACACACACACACACACACACACACAGACAGACAGACTCCCAGTGGGCCGATCGAGGTAAGTTTAGTAGGTGGGAGCAGACTGGGACACCAGCAGGCCACTCCAACACGTGGACCGCAGGTGACAGTCATCTCCAGGAGTGGTGGAGGGACAGCAGCGTCACCCACCGCCTCACCACGTCACGCCAGTGCATCAACGGGCACGTCTGCCCTGCGCGTTACTATAGAAACGCAGGACTATTGGCACACAAGCCCTAAACGGCCGCTCTTCCCAAACACGCACATTCCGGATGCTTCACTTCCTCCACTGCTTCCTTTA
>NW_024377341.1:0-6856 GCF_016835505.1 Polypterus senegalus
ATAACAACTTGTGTTTTGAAGCCTTAGTCCCATTACATTACTTGGTAATTTATTCTGAGTGTCTGTGGTTCTTCAAATTTTTTACTGCTTGTGCAAAATGTCCCCGTGTTTTTGTTAAATTTATTTTAAGTGACCCTGTTCTAGTTTCTGTTGTAATTTTAAACACTACAGTCATGTCACCTTTTGAAAAGGTTCAACTGTTAGTCATATACCTTGCAGTCATGAAGTCAGCCTGGGCGCTTATTCTCTGGACTTTCCTAGCCTAGTATTTCCCATTCTTTTGCATCCCGGGACTAAACTGCACACATGAATCCAGGTTGAGTCTCATTAGTATCTTATAAAGATTAAACATAACCTCTTTTGATGTGTATTCTGCACTACTTGCAATATAAATTAACATCCTGTTAGTTTCTTGGTCACTTTTATACAGTGTCTGGATGTTGATAGTGAAGAATGCACAACAACTTAGATCCTTATCATAAGGTATACATTCAAGTGTCAGACCTTCCATTGTGTAATCTAATAACACAAAAAGACGCTCTCATGAACTTTGCAACTTTACTTTTCTTTACTGTTTAAGGCATTTCTTTTAGGTTTTGTTAGGGTACATACTGTACACTCACTGAGAAAATTTTTTGGGACACCGGGTAACTGTTTTATGCATGGTTATCTAATGATAATTATGTGCCAGTAGCTCAATGCATAAATCATGCAGATACAGATCAGCAGCTTCAGCTAATGTTGACATAAAACCCCAAAAATGAGAAAAATGTGATCTCAATTATTTTGACAATAGACTTTTGGTCAAGACAGGTTGGTTTTAATAATTTTTCCCTTGATCTCCTGGACTTGCATGCACAACAGTCTTCAGAGTTTACTCAATGGTGCTAAAAACAAGCAAAATATCCAGTGAGCAGCAGTTCTATGGACAGAAACCTTGTTGATGAGAGAGGTCAGAGGAAAAGGCCAGACTGGGGCCCTCAGTAACTAAGATAACCACTCTGTACAGCTATGATTAGCAGAAAAGCAGAATGCACAACCGTCAGACCTTGAGACAAACGATAGAAGCAAAGATCCGTTGTGGTCCACCCTTTCAGCCAAAAACCCGAAGACTGAGGTGCATTGGCACAGGCTCCAAAAAGTGAGAGCTGAAGATGAAGACTAGAAAACATGCGGGGTCTGATGAATCTCAATTTCTGAAGCACACAGATTAAAGGGTAAAAATGCCATCCCAAAAGCATGAATCCATGCACCAACTTGTTTTGTAACAGTCCAGCTGCTGGTCTCTAATTGGTGGAGAATGATTCTTTGACACACTTTGGGCCCATTCATGCCAGTCAATCATTGTGAATGCCAGGGCCTTTGAGTATTATAACATGTGCATCCATTTATCTTCAATGGCTTCTTCAGGATGACAATGCACCATGTCAAAGCAAAACTTGTCTTAAACTGGCCCTTCATGGATGTGACAACTGGATTGAACTCCAGCAGAACCCCTTTGAGAAGTGATAGAACAGGAGATTCGAGCATGAATGTGCAGCTCAGAAATCTACAGAAACTGTGTGATGCAACCATGTCAACAAGGATCACAATCTGACAGGAATACTCCCAACATCTTCGGAATCCATGCCACAGGGAAATGAGTCTGCTTTGAGAGCAAGGAGGCTCTGCCTGTATAGTATAGCATTCCTAATAATTTGTTAGTGAGTGCATGTGTATGCTCAGCATGTGTTTGGCTGCATGAGCCATCTTTAAAGGATCGGTTCACTTAGTGTTTACACTTTGTTTTCTCAAGTAAAAAAATGCTTTTATACAAGAAGGTTAACTTGGGTAATTTCATATGTTTTCTGGTTTTCTTTTTTTTGTTTTGAGCTCACGCTTTCTAAAAAGATTTATGATCTTTGCTTATCCCGTCATGAACACTCAGTAATGCCCTGAACAAAAACTACTTATTAGGTTTAAAAAACTTTTATATTTTGTTAATAATAATTAATAACATTGTTTTGTCAAAGTCCTTTTTTTTATCCTGTTACTTTCACAGGCAGTAATAATTTGGGTTTGTTCATGAAATTTTTGTCATCATATAATCCCTCTTAAGATGGCAGACTACCTCTCACAGCTTCCACGTTTTTGGATATTAACAAAATCTGTGGTGGGAGTTTGGCACTAATTTAATTAGGAAAGGAAAAGGGTATTTAGTTTCCAAGGACCTCTGCTTTGTTTCTTTGACTTTTGACTCATAATTTTTATGGTTTTGGAAAAAAAAAACCCGAAATGGGAGTGATAAATAAAACATAAAGAATTAAATTTTAAAAAAAGTGAAAAAAATTACAAAAGGGCTAAAAGGGAATAGTTAACAGATTATGAACACTTAGAAACCCTGAAATCATCACAGTTTGATTTTCTGGTTCTAAACATTTGACAGAGTTTAACAAATCTCGGTTGGTTTTTATTTAAAGGCTTTAAATGTCCCATTACATCAAGCTAACACTTAACTGAATTGGGTTTTTTTGTATAGTACCCATCACTGAGTTCAGACTCAGAGGGCTGTAGCTAGTTTATAGCTAAAGTACGATTACAAACTTTTCCAATTACTAATTAATAATGCAAACACATAAAGACACAGGTTTGTTTAAACACATAGTAACACAGCAGTTTTAAACTGATTAACATAAATGAAATCTAACAATATCTGTCCATTAACATTACTTAAAATTTTCACATAAACCAAAAATACTTATACCATATGTGAGAAAATATAAACAGTTGTGGAAAGATCAGCCTCACACAGACAGACACTGACTCCCAATGTCCAGAGCACCCCTATTTATTTGTGTGCTGAAAGCACTGTAAAATCACCCCAATTAGGTTCAGTCCCTCCTCCTCAGGTTGGTTCTGCGGCTGCGGATCCGGGATTGGGATCGGATTGCCCTGGGGGAGGGGGGACAAAGAGTTAGTGGACCAGGTCATTCCCAGAATGAAAATAAACCCCCCCCGAAGGATCGTTCTCGGCGAGATACACTGCACACAGAGCTGTGAAAAAAACTCGTCATGATGATGATTTTTTTATGGCCGACAGACACCTACTGTGTGATGGGGTTGTGAAGGCGCTGTTAGCAGGATGTGCAGCGTGGCGGGGGTGTGCATGTCATAAACCCTTCCTCCAGCTTCAGAAAACAGCAGCGTGGATGAAGCACCCACCGATCAGGTTAGGGCTAGGGGGAGAGGAAGTCCGCTACATGTGCAAAAGCCAGGCCGGTGGTGCACATCAAGTTGAAAGTAAACTAAGAAACCACAGAATGAGGCATTTGTGTCCTTCTGTCAATAAAGCCACTGAAGCAGGGCATGGTCAGTTACCAGGGTGAACCGTCGCCCCAGAGGTAGTAGCGGAGGGCCCCACAGCCCACTTAATTGCCGCACTATTTTTCAAAGTTGAATAATGCTTGCCCTGGGTAACAACTTCCTGCTGAAAACATGATGGGGTTCCCCCTTTAAAACATTGTGAGAGACCGCCCAAACCCAAAAGCACTGGCATCCGTGTCAAAATTCCTTCAAAAATCAGGATTGCACAGAACCAGGATGGACAATAAAGCGCTTTAGGTCCGTAAGTTTCTCACAGGTGTCAGTCCAGCACTTTGTCAAGTGAGTAAGGAGGGCCCTGATCTGCAATTGGGAATGAACTGACTGTAATATCCTGCACCCTGAGGAAGGCACAAACCCGCCTCTGTGTGGTAGGATGGGAATATCAAGCATCTCCCCGACCGTGTCTATCTGTGGTCTAATTGGGCCATTCCCGTGGAGTAGCCTAGATAATTAGTCTGACATGCCCAACACAACTTCTTGGGTTTGCCGTCATCCAAGCAAACTGTCAAGGACAGCCCGTAAGCAATCAAGATGAGACTTCCAATAGTTACCGAAATACCACATCATCAGATTTTGAACCCACATCCCCAATGAAATTCAAAATCTGGTCCATCATCGGCTAAAACGTTAGTGGGACCCATGGACCTAAGGGGAAATTTGGTAAATTCAAATTGGTCTGGGGTGCGAAGGCAATTTCAACTGGATTCCTCCAAGGGCTCTTTGCCAGTCGCCTTCGTGAGGTCCCGAGTGGAAATATACAAGTCCTGTCCGAGCCCAACAAGTTGTCCATGGGCACTGGGTAGGCATCAAACTTGAAATCTTATTTAACCGTCTAAAATCAATACAAAACCGAACCGAACCATCTTGTTCTGAAACAAGGACAACAGGACTTCGCCATTCACTTTTGCTTTCATGAATAACTCCTAGCCGAGACAGCTACTCATTATGAATTCTGGACACATGTAAAGTGACACCAGGATCAGTAACTATCCTGTGTTCCAATTTCTTGCCCGTTTCGGTAAAGACAAAAAGTTCCCCTCGATCAATCTTAGTAGATTAGTAAACCTCACCAATGAAACTTCTACCTGTGGGACCGCATGGACGAGCTATCACCTTCCAGTTCATGCCACTCTTTCAACAGGTTGATATGCAAAGCTGTAGGCCTTCCCCATCCCGGAATCTGGACTTTATAATTCATGGAGGCACACGGCTCTTCTATAACTGCTGGACCCAACCATTCGCAAAATTTATGGGGTCTGATGGAATTAACACCAGCACCTGATCTCCCTCTTGCGGAAATAGTATGCGGCTAACCCATACAATGAAGAAAAGAACACCCAAAACTCTGTGAAAAGCTGATTGAAAAGCACAAGTCGAGGATGGAAACAAGTAATATCGGTTCAATGAATATCCAATCTAATTCTTTAAAAAAAGAGGTGACACAGCTATGAATCTGCCTTATGCAAAAAAAAACAAGCGGGGGAGACCCCCGAGACCTATGAGAATTTGGGGAAGGAGTTAAAGCTGTGAAACTTTGTTTAAGGGGGGGTTTTCAATTGCAGTTTTGGGGAATAAAAAGAGAACATCATGCTATGAGTGATGTTATCTGGGTTTTGGGTATAAAGAAAAGATGCAGCAAAATACAAGAAACCTAGAAGAAAAAGTCTGTAAAAAAAAGCTTTGGAAGATTTTTTTTCCCGCAAAACAAAGACCCAAGCAGAAGCCAAAATACATATTAGGGTTCAAATAAAGGGGTTTAAAATTCTGAGATGGGGAAATTAGTCCCGGGTGATTACTAAATTTGACTTAAGGGTGAATACTTTGATGAATTATTTTTTGGGTTTTTTACTTATTTTATATCTCTAATTTAAATTTAACAACTTTGCAAAGATCTATTTTTTTGAATTTAAGGTTTTCTGGGGATATAATAATGGTGGTGTAATAAATCTTCCAAGAAAATAAATAATACACCATCTATCTGTCTTTTAGGGAAATGGTAATACACTTCCTCAAGGCGGGAGACGGAAAAATAACAGTGCCCAAAGTTATTTGTTAAAAAAAATTTGGACATGAGCAGTGCAAAAAAACATATAGGTGCCACCACGGAGCTGCAGGGGCAAGCTCCGTCACCTGGCCCAGAAGTGCCCGGGGGTAATTGTGTTGCAAAATGCCCCCCGTCCAGGAAAAAGGCCCTATTTCCCACGGGTCAGGAGAGGTTGGGTGGCCAGGGGAGGCATGGAGGAAAAAAAAAGAGAAAAAAAAAAGAACAAAATTACTTTATAGAAGAAAAATGGTCTTTGTCCCTTCTAATATGGCTGCATATAAAAAAGTTTATTTTAACCGGGGACTGTACTTGGGGTTTTTCAAGGGGGGCCACACCCCTTTTTATATCCATCTTTGATAAATATTTCATAAAAATTTTCAATTTGTTTCTTTGATATTTTTTTCATAGTGCCTTTCACAGTATAATCAAATAGTGTATCACATATCTGATAAAATTTTTCATATTTATCTGTCTCTCTCTCTTATACTGTATGAAGTTAAAAACACAAGGCTTTTAAAGAAAAAGCATTAGTCATAAAAGGGGGGTGACAGGCTCTAAAATGGAAACTGCAGGATCGCATGATAGTGAAGAGAAAAAAACAAACGCCCAACAAAATATTTCACAATGTTTAAAAAACAGGGAAATGCAAACATATTATTTCATTTTTAAATATTTAAAAACCCAAAAAAAAAAGCACAAAATCTGTGTGGCTATTCGATTAAAAGTCTTTGGGCAACCTTGTTTATAATACTGTTGCCCACTGTAAAAT
This sequence comes from Polypterus senegalus, assembly GCF_016835505.1. Lineage (NCBI taxonomy): Eukaryota > Metazoa > Chordata > Cladistia > Polypteriformes > Polypteridae > Polypterus > Polypterus senegalus. The sequence continues at coordinate 6,177 of NW_024377341.1, forward strand.
TTTCATAAGACACGTATAAATAGGCTGCCAAGTGGCCTCCTTCATTTTTGATTAACCTTTTATTACAGAGGGAATGGACAACCCCAGCACTGACAGACCTGCCAGCCCTGAAAAAATCAGCCCCCCTCAGGGGCAGCTGGCCAGGGAAATTTTTAATATTATTTATTATTATATAATATATTCAGTGGGGAAAGGGAAAATCTGTCTAAATTCAACAAAAATGTATGTAATTTTAAACCGACAATTAATTTAGGGTCAGTTGTCATTTACTTTTACTAAACAGTCAAAAAGTTCATAAAATGTAATTATATGGAGGAAAATTGGTTAAATAGATTAAGATTGTTTTGTCCCTAATCGAACAAGTACAGCATGAGACGATAATAAACGAAAAAGTTAAAAGAAATTAAAAATAAAATTTTTAAATTAAAAAAAAAGTTTAAGGGGTTTTAACTAGGGGATACAAAACAGAAAAAAAATATATCCAAGTGATTCAAAAGCAAGATAAGGAACTTTTGCGGGCCTGATATAATGAAAGGCACTGTTTAAATGATAGATATAAAAATTCTACACCCCATGTAGACAAAAAAAAGAACACTTTTAAAAAAGGTAATCCACTATTTAAATTTTTGGGCCCCTTTATCAAATTCCAAATGGGCAAAGTCTGGACAACCCCTTTAGAC
>NW_024377342.1:0-6402 GCF_016835505.1 Polypterus senegalus
AGTAGAGCACTGGTTCGAGAGTAATTGCTACCCCCTTATGGAAAGCCTGGGTGGAAGAGTACTTCAGGAGAGTTTCACCCCCGGTCTGACTGAGGGCAGCCCACTTGGTTTCCAGCGGGGCTTCGGGACATGAGCATAGAACTCAGTCTGTTGGGGCCCATGGCCAGCGCCAGAGGCACATGGACATTTGAGGGTCCTATTTGGCAACACTTCTGCCACACCGGAAGTGCTGCCCGAAGAAGCTCGTTGGGCACCTGGAGTCCTTCTGGATGACCTATAAAAAGGAGCCAGTCTGCAGCATCCAACGGCCAGAGTCGGGAGGAAGGGGACAAACCCTGTGTGGAGGACTGAAGGGGTGGCATAGGGACTGTGGTGGTGCTCTGGTGTACTGTGTTGTACTGTGGGGAGCAAGAAAAGTGTTAAACATCTGTAAATAAACGTGTGTCCTGACTGTCTGTGTCGGGGTGCATACATGGGGCTCCATCAGGCTCCAAGATAATGACAGATTTAGCACTCACAGTCTCCATCTGCTGCTTAGGCCTGTAATACAGGAGGTCAACCTGGACATTAATCTGCCTGTTTATACAGAATGACGTCAGGTGACATGCAGCATATTCAGGGGTCCTGAGGGAATTGTGAATTAGGGCTTGAAAAAGGTGTTCATCAGTATCACATGTTATTGGTACTTTAAATGTTGACAGTGATGTTAAAGTTAGTCAGCTGAGTCAACTCTTTAAGTTTGGTTGACTTTGATAAACCTGAGAGCAGGAAGGAGGAGGTGCAGTTTAATGTCGGATGTGACATCAAGTGCCTCAGTGAAACATTATACTCCATCAGTGTGCCTGATATTTGAGTGACCAGTGAGCCCTTGTTTTCAGATATTCACAGACAATTTGTTAAGAGGTGATAAAACCCTTGAGTGACCAACTGAGGGGCAAAAAATGTCAGGTGAGAGGACAGCAGTCTAGAGACCTTTGTCACTCATACACATGTCTGTCAATAGGTTTAAGGTTTCTTTATTTAGTCATGTTTACACAAGAAAACATGAAATTTGCCTTCTCAGTTGCATTTTATAATAGACAGAATGAGATAAAACAGACACATAGAAATAATTCAGGTTAAGGTAAAGCAGTTAGATAATACATATTTACACCAAAAAACAAGGTTACAGGATATATATCAAAACCTTAATCATCATCTCAATATTTCTTATTGAAAAGTCGTATGGCACAATGAAGAAAGGAGTTTGTGGAGCGATTTGTGAGGATTTTCAAAGCGACTATCCTTCCTGATTTACTGAACTTTAGTTCTACTTGTAATGGATGACTGTCATCAGTTGAGATGATTTCCAGTTTCTTTAATATTGCCCTCTGTCATACACTAGTCAAATCATCTACATCAGCCCCAATAACTTTAGCTGCATACTTTGTAATCATCATTTGTGGCCTTTATAAAGGCTTTCATATGTGCTGTTCCAGCAGGTCCACATGTTTGTCATACCTAACAGGTAACATTCATGGAACACAGCAGTTATTGATATCCCAGGCTTTACTCGTATATGTACTTTTGCAAGAAAAAGTAAATGACCCCTTTGGATTTCCTTGGATTTGATTTCTAGTAAAATGTGCTCTGATCTTCATCTAAGTTACAATTCAAGACAAACACAATCTGACACAACTAATAACACCCAAACTGTTCTACTTTATATGTTCTTATTAAACACATTGAGTCATCATTTAACAGCGCAGGCTGGACAAAGTAAGAGATCCTCAGTGTTAATGACTTATGCTAAAGCTAAATGGAGGAAGGTATTTCAATAAAAAGGATGAAGTTTTAAGCCTGGCAACTGACAATTCTGCTCTATTCAAGTTAAAGTGGTTAGTGTGAACCTCACCTCGATCCAAACAAATGTCACAGGACCTTAGACGACTCGTCATAGAAATGCATGAAGCTGGTAAAGGCTACACAAGCATTGCTAAAGATCTGTGTGTTCATCAACCCACAGTAAGAATAAAATATCTACAAATGGAGGAAATTCAGGACGGTAGTTACTCTCTAGGAGTGGGCATGAGACAACAATCACTCCAACAGCACAAATGGCAAACCTAAAAAAAGAGACAACAGTTGATATTCTTGGCACAAATGCACAATTGACAGGTTTGGTGAAAGAGGGCACTGCATACCAACACCAGACCCTCATCCCAACTGTGACACAAAGTAGGAGAATCATGGATTGGGCCTGCTTTGCTAATTCATAAGCCTGGACACAACACAAATATTGAGAAAACAAGAAATTCAAATGTACATCAAAACATGTAAGGGCAGCAGTCCATGACCTCAAGCTTAAGTGAGGTTGGGTGATGCAGCAAGACAATGACCCAAAGCACACAAAAACATTAACAAACGAATGGCTGGTAAAGACATTTGAGAAAGTCAGAGTCCTGACCGTAACCCTTTGAGATGCTGCAGCGTGTCCTGAAGAGAGCTGTGTAACCAGAAATACTGAGGGACTAAAACAGGTTTGTAGGAAGAGATGGTTCATAAGTCATCCCAAACATTGTGCAGGTCTTATAAGCAGCTAAAGGAAATGATTGGTGGAGGTTGTTGTAGATAAAGGAGGATCAACAAATTATTAAATAATAAAAAAAATAATAATAATTAAAACTTGGTCACTTATTTTTGTCAGTCTGCACTGTGAATGATCACTCAGTGTGACTAAAAAAGACATGGAAAGTGCAAAGGTTTGTGTGATTTTAGTTTAGCCAGATTATGGTTGTCTAGAATTGGGACTTAGGTGAAGATTAGATGACATTTTAGTAGGAATTAATGCAGAAATCCAAGGCATTCCAAAGAGTTTCTTACCTTTCCTTGTAAATGTAGTTGTAAAACAACAGTGACCCCTGATGGTCAGACTGCTATTTGTTGATCTGAGGGTCACTGCACCTCACACACCTCATTGGATACTCAAAGATTAAATCAAACCCAATATTAATGGAGACCCTGACAGCGCACTCATCCTGCATTCTCCTCCCCAGATTCAGTCACATAAGGGTTTCTCTCCACCCATTCTGTGAAATTAATTTTAACACTAAACTACAAAAAAGAAGAAAACCTGTGCTAGTGGAGACATCAGATGACCATTGAAGGGTACTGGTCAGTGGTCTCCAGCTGCCAGATGGCTGATTGTTACACTGGAGTCACAACCAAGTAAAAACCCTGGATGTGAGCCTCTTTGCACAGAATTTGAGGCCAGCAGTCAAACCTCTCAGGATGATTGGGGTATTTGGTCGTTGTCCTGTCACGTGTCACCTCCTTGTTCCCATCAGACAGACAGATCCATCTGTGTGCTGTGTTGGGTATTACAGCGTGTGTGAGGGGACAGAAGTCTGAAAAGAGAGAAAAGAAAATGAGTGAGGATATCTGGGAGTGTGTAACAGGACTGGGGGTGGAGCACAACACAGACAATCAACAAGAACCAATCAGGAGCTGTGCTGATGACACTCAAGCGTGCTGTCGATAGTAAAGAGCTCATCTGATTGGACAGAATCCTTGGGGATTTAAAAGAAATAACAAAAGATGACAACATACAACAAAGGCAAAAAACAGGCAAGCCATACATTTGAAAAGAAGTCTTAGTCATCAGGAATTAAGATAAGTGTCATAAGATTATCGTTGAGGACAAAGTTTTAATAGACGGTTCACTCTGACATTTGACTGTTTGACAAGTCAGTGAGGAAAATATCTGGCATTTTAAAATTGTTACACTTACTCAATGTGTTCTGCGGGTTGGAAAATGGATGGATGGATGTTTCTAGCATATTGGACTGCATTCATTGGATAAAATCTACAACTTCAACAATTATTACATTATTATCATTAATATTAAAGGCAACAAGCAAAATAGAAAAACATGCAGTATGGAGAAACTAGAAAATACAAAAATGCAGTAAAAGTACAAAGAAAAAGAGGCAACAAAAAAGCTAAACAACACTGCATTTCTAGTAGAGCTGAAAATCACACAAGGAATGTCTAAGTGGGCTTTAACTGGCCTTGTTCGTTCCCTAAGAAGACGAGAAAAAATCGATGTAGGACTTTGCATAGTCGGCAGGATTTCATTTGATGTTTTTGTGTTTTTAACTTCCTGTGAATTCAATTAACACTTGATTATTGATTGATTGATTATTTCAGGTCAAACAGACTGTTTTCGTACATCACAGTCCTGAATGTCTCGTTCCCATAATGCAGCTGTCACAGGACCCCCCCATCACTCTCAGCTCATCAGTCACACCACACTTTCCGCTGGATATATTTTAATATCATGAGCCTGGACTGAGATAATAAAAGAAAAATGTTTTCTATTGTGATGATCCATTAAATCAAAGTACAGACTCACATTGTAAAAACGCCTCTCTGCTCTGAGGTTTAGGAGACTGTAGGGTGAAAACTGGAGTTTCATGACCTGAAAATAAAAAGAAAAGAGAAGAATGGAAACCGTGAAGATGACATTTTATAATGGTAGTAAAATTCTTAAGCACATTTTACAAATGAACTGCAGGAAAATAAAACACAAAATGACCTGCAGATAAAACACACAACATAATCTTGCAATGACAATGAATAAAGACCTGCCATCTTTGTGAAATTAACACATATTTTCATTCATTTATTATTTTAACTCATTTAAGCTGCAAATGTAATTAAAAGGAGGTTTTATAAACATTTATAATTTCAATTTACACAGTAAACATGATATTATATTTCAGAGTGACATCTTATAATGGGAAACAGAACCAAAACACTAACGGCCACAACATCAAACCCTGGGGATGGCAGGAATTGGGAGCTCTGTAAATAATAAAAATGAGTTGATAAATAAGAAGTAAACCACAAAAGAACAGCGACTGACAAGCTGGCTGATTTAACACAGCTGATACAATTCAGAACATCAGTGCCAACCTGCAGTACAAGGTAATGTGGAGGGGGTACATGTTTAGGCTCTGGGGTGACAATCCAGTGGACATTAAGGTCATGCTGTCTGAATCTGTAAGATATAACACAGTAAACACTGTGGATGGTGAAATGGCATGAAGGACACAATGAAACGTCTTCTTCTTATCCTCCTTTTCCCTGCTCTTACATAATATTAGTAGAGAAGCTGTGCCAAGTTTAATTTCACATGTGTCTAATGCAGTGTTTCTCAACCTTTATCCATGTGTAGCCTATTTTTTCATATTAGTTTTGTTGCTCCCCTAAGTTTTTATGCACATTTTCAGATTTTTGATGATATTGAGATCCACCCAATAACACTACTTTTTAGTTTGGGAATGCACTATTGGCAGATGTGCTTAAGTCTGGATCAGACTGGGGCATAGCTAATATTCTTTTAATCATAAAAATAAACAGTCACATATGTGATATATTAAAATTATAATCCACATAATAAAATATATGTAAAATTCAAACATTTCTTTGGATTTGATTAAATTTCTTAATAATTTTAGTAACTAAGGGGCTCTGCCCCCTGCTCGCTTCGCTCGCCCAACCCTGGGTTTGTTTAACCTGATATACAATTTAAAGAGATTGTTATTTTCATGGGAATTGTTATATATGCATTATTTTCACTTTTACTTTAAAACTTTAGTAAAAACAATACTTGTACTTTATTTGCATGGCTAAATCTCTTTCTTGCTGGACGCACAACTCTGCTCGAGTTGTGAAGGCGGGGTGGCTGAACGCATGCTAAGGAAATGCCATCGGATCATGTTGTCTTGCTGCTGCTGCTGGCAAGCTCCGTGTTCTGCTTGTTGCGCTGCGAGTCAATCATTTAAAAGCCTGTAAAGCAGCCTGAACGCATACTAAGGAGAAGCGGTCGGATCATCTGCTGGTGAGCTGCATGTTCTGCTCCTCGCTTGTCGTTGTTTTAAGAGCTGTGAGCACATGAAGTGTATCTGCCAAATGCATTCCAACAACTGCTAGGTTAGATGTCCGTGAACTTGTTTTAAATGTTGTCTCACTGCCTTGTCTCGTGGGATGTCAAATTGTCTTCCAAGAAGATCACGTCTCTTCTCCCTCCCAAGATTTTTTTCATAATAGAGAGATTCCACATTTTAAACTATTCCATTCTATAATAACACAAATTAAATCACAAATATTATAAATACTCCTAAGAATACTATCACGTCTTATTTCTAAAACAATAAGTGAGATATTAGCGATTACAGAAGTGCCGTCTAATGGTAACACAGAGGGCTGCACTTGAATTCTGATGTCTGCGGACGGCGGACAGGCCTCTCCACGTAACATACAGTATACATACAGTAACACAGCATGCTACTGGGTCGTCTACTTGTCACTCTGTTGTCACTCTCAGCAGCATCTACAGGTTTTCTGAGTATGTCTGTC